>NC_143478.1:39303049-39526731 GCF_027475165.1 Benincasa hispida
GGCGAACGCCTCTGTTTTCTGGTTAAGCAGAGCAATCGTCTGAGGAATTGCTCCGGTGAGATTATTGAAAGAAAGATCCATAGTTGCATTCACCGGAATTCTCTTGGCGAAATCCAGCGGAATGGGACTCGAAATTTTATTGTACGAGAAGTTCAAATACGACAGTTTCTCCCCACCAAAATCCGCCGGCAAGGACCCATTGAACAAATTGGAAGACAGATCCAAAACTTCAACCGAACTAAAATTCCCCGGAATCTCTCCGGTGAAGTAATTACTCCTCAGAGAAACAACAGTGAGATTCTTCAGAGCAGTGAGATTTCCCGGCACTTTTCCAGCCAACGCATTATCAGAGAGATTCAAAACCTGAAGACTCTTCAAACCCCCAATATCCGCCGGCAACTCCCCGGAGATAACGTTGTTGGAAAGAGAGAGAATCTGAAGCTCCGAAGCGTTAAAAATAGAAACAGGGAGAGACCCATTAAAGAAATTACCGGAAAGATCGAGAAGACGAAGGTGTTCGATCCTTCCAAGCTCATCAGGAATGGAACCCAGAAGCTGGCTGCCAGGTAGGGAGAGAGCAGTAACTCTGAGGAAATCCGACCATCCGCCGCCATAGCCTCGGAGGTCGGTGCAGGTAACTCCACGCCAGGAACAGGGAGTATCGTCGTAAACATTCCAATTAGCGAAAACAGACAAAGGATCGGCGAGAATGGAGCGTTTGAGAGAAATCAAGAGAATGGCATCGCTGTTGAGAGCAAAACAGGGGGAAAAGAAAGTGAAGGTGGAAAACAGAGCCAGAAATTGCCATGGTTTGTTGGTGTGAATCATGATTTTGAGTTCTAAAACAAAATCATATTGAGTGGGAGGAAGAAGAAGGAAAGAGACCCACTGAAGTTAACAGAGAGAGAGAGAGAGAGAGAGAATGGATGGAGGAATCTTGAAAATGGAGTAAGGGGCAGGAAAGTGTGAGTGAAACAGTCACAGTGATGAGGATGAGTAATTTGGAAAACAGAGAGAGAGAATGAGAGAATCTTGTGTGTGAAAAGGCCAAAAGGACATAGAGAAATGAAACTGTAAGGTTGATGCTGCACATAACTCCAGCTTCACTCAATGCCATTCTTCTTCTTCTTTACCAATGCCCATTGCCTTCTCTCTAGGGCTCAAATCATAGAACCATCAACTTCTTAATACCTAGCCTAAACTATAATTAACTAATTAATTACTTAATTGAATCTCGGATGTATTCATCTTTTTATTTATTTTTTAATCTACCTAATTGTTCGATTTTTGTCTTCAAAGTGAGCATAACTTAACTAATATAAAACTTGTATCAATGCTCTTTATTTCAATGATAGATCTAATATTCAGGATACGCTCAAATATTGCTCATACAAATATGTTTTTTAGTTCTGTCATTTGTTTCAAACTTATAATCTTATTCTTTCAAAAATTGAGATATTACACTTGACTTTTCATAAATATTTTAAAATTAAATTCGCAATATAAATTCTTTCAAATTTTAAATGAAATTCGAACGATGTATCATTGATTTATGATAGTGTGGCAATTTGATTTTTTCTTTTAGATCACCATCATCACACCATTTTAGATCTCAATTTTGTTAGAAATTAGAAAATAAAATAAAATACTTCGCAATGATAGTCTTAAAACATTTATAAAACATTAAGAGTAATATTGCAATGGTATATAATATTTTTTAAACAAATGACAAAGCTAAGTACTGTTCTTTATAATTTAGAGTTGTAGTTGTAGTGGTGTTTTTTTTGTTAAGTTCGAGAATATGTGGTATGTTGGAGTTCGAGACTTGACCTTTTTATTAAAAAAAGCAAACATAGCAAAGAAATACAACCACCACAAACAACCACACTTAAAGTCCCTAGAAGAGGAAGAAAAATAATAGAAAAATATCTTTTCAGATTAAATAGCAACTTTGAGAGGAGACTAACCGTTTCGAGAGGAGATTTCGAGAGAAGATTTAATCTCCTCTCGAAGAATATGACAAAAATGAACAATATTAAAAGTGTTTGAAACCAAAAAAATCTCCAACAAGGACTTCAATCTCAATAAAAGAAAAATCTTTCCTATTCAAAGACTCGATAACATTCAACATTGATTCAATGTTAATGGGAGAATTTAGCTCTTAGGATTAGAAAAGACGTCTTAATATGTCAAACTATGTTCAAGTTGGTGCATTATGATTATAATTGTGTGGTTATCATAAGTGGAGCCATATAATTTGAAGGAGGATAAAACTTTACCCTCACCTTGAGGAGTACAAGATTGGTTCATGTCTAAGTTCAAAATTTGACATGACTAAGGTCTCGTTTAGTAACAATTTGAATTTTGTTTTTTTTTTTTTTAAATTAAGTATATAAACACTACTTCCACCTTCAAGTTTCTTACTTTTTAATCTACTTTTTACCAATGATTTAAAAAACTAAGCCAATTTTTTAAAACTAAAAAAAGTAACTTTCAAAAACTTATTATTGTTTTTGAAATTTGGCTAAGAATTCATTTACATTATTGTAAGAAATTAGGAGAAAAAAAGCTTAATTTTAATGAATAAAAACAAAAATCGAAATGGTTACTATAATTATTGAAGTCTTTATATAAAACAGTGATATTTATTATATTTATTCCTTAATATTTTAATGATTACACTTTAAGGTGAAATTTTCTTTTATAAAAGTAAATAATTGCAAATATCTTTTTTCAAAAAGTTCAACAAAATCTAACTTCTCTTTTGATTTAACAATTATAAATGGAAAATAAACGATCAACCTTGGAAATAATAATGGACTAAATCATACATAATAAAAGGTAAAAAAACCTATATATAGTTGTATAAATTTTGATGGGGACAAATTAATGAAAAATCTTATAATTTTAATTATTGTATATATTTTTTTCAATTTAACTAAGTATTTTTCAAGTTTCCAAACAATCATCATTTCAAATGTACTTTTTTTTTTTTTTTAATAAATATCAAATGTGCTTTTGGAATTAGAAAAAGAATACTCTTTTAATTAAAAAAATTGAAAATGCAATCTTTGGCTACAACTTGTAAGAAGGTCTTTTAAATAATCTTTGTACTATCATTTTCAAGTATTTGAGATGATAATAGATAGAGATTAAAAAAAAAAAAAAAAAAAACTGTCACCCACCTCTTCATTTTTATTTATTTATTTTACTTAGACAACAAAATAGATATTAAATAGGTAAATGTAACATTTCCACCCACAGTAAAAATCTTCAGCCAAATTAAAATAATATGGCACATTTACTTTTTTACTTTTTTTATTAGTGTCATTATTATTATTATTATTATTATTATTATTTTGAAAGAATCACAATTTATTTCACTATGTTACACCCATTTTTATATTGAATTTCAATTTCATCCGGTTCCACTTTCAAGCTTGAAAAATGTTTCAATTTTTTCCTTTGATAAGTTTTCATTTGAAAAATCCTTTTAAAAAAAGAGTATATTCTCTTATGCTTTTTTTAAATTATAAGACGTATAGATGGTACAAAATTAATAACATCTAAAAGAAATAAGATATCAGAGTTAAGCTTTTGTTAAAATTTGAGTTCACACAATGTTATTCAATAGTTAATTAGTGCATTGGTCTAATTTAAATTGAAAAAAAGTTGATATTTATTAAGTTAGTGAGCTTACGAACCTATAATTTTCATGTCGATAATACAAATTTTATGTCAACTTATTTTAACACCAATTAAATACTTTATTATTCAATGAAAATTTATAAATTATATCGTACTTTATCAAAATAGACATAAGAATGGAAAATCAATCAACATTATTTTTTCAAGATTACTTATTAGTCTTAAGAGTGAGGATTCTTATCTTCAATAATGTAGTTTAAGAATGTATATATTCAAATATAAGAACAACCTAGCATAATAATAATAAAGTATCTATAATTCTTTTTTAAAATGGAAGGTTGAAATAAATTCAATTAAATTTTATTAATTCATGTGTTCCACTAGAATTTATATTATTATCATTATTTGTTTAATTTTTGTGAATTCATGAATGCATGATAAGTTGTGGGCATTCTCATGGATATAGGAAGTGGAACAGACCCCATTGGGAGGTGGGAAAAGTTTATTATATTTTAGGGTATGACATATAAATTATTATTATTATTTATTATTATTATATGGAAATAAACATGAAGGCCAGAAAATAAATAAAGGGAACATAAAATAAAAGTATAGTGGGGAATTTCAAGACACACTTGATCACACCCATGAGACAATGTCCAAATTTGATGCCTTTTTGGTACAGTATCAAAGATATTCAGACAAAATCTTTTTCTTAAAAAAAAAAAACAATATTTTACTCCACAAATTTCTCACTTCTCATATCACACAAAGCTTTTTGTATAGATATGGTCAAATTCACAAAGGATATGTGAAAAAGGTCTAAAGTTCTTCTTTTTATCTCTTGTGTGAGACGTCTCATATCTTAATTATTGGTACCCTAAAATAATTTCGAATGAAAAGTATTTACACATCAATTCATGCATAGTTTAATAGATAAAATATTAATTATCATCTTAAAAGTTAATAGTTTGATCCTCTATCTTTACAATTGTTGAAAAGAAAGAGAGAAAAATACTTACATTGAATACGGGTTAGTTGTTTTTAGGTAACTTTAGAAGAGATAGAGAATCCCTTTTATGAGATTAAAATCACTTTTTCTTAAATTTTTATATCATTTCCTCGACAGTATAGAAAAATTTCAACTTGTTACTTAAAAATGCAATTTAAGCTCGTTGATTATTGACGTTAAACTATTAATTTCATCCATTTGAATTCGGAAATAAAATGAGTGGTAAAATGAGTGTTATTATTTAATTAAGTTTTTTTTTTAAAAAAAAAAAATTGTGACTATGCATGAGCATTTGACTAGATGAGACTAATTTTTAAAATATTGGCTTTTAGTTTTGATCATGTTGGATGCTTTTTAGTTTGGTATTTTGTTTTTGAGTCCATCATGCTTATTTACTTGTTTGATGTTGTGGTTATTTTTAGGGATCGTTTGGATAATAATATTAAATATTTGGGATTTGAATGTTTGCATTTTAAATGTGTATTAAAAAATCCATGTCAAATGGGTTTTAAAGCTCCCTAGATAATAATATCCTAGATTTTAAAAAGTAGAATTTTGTAAAACAAACAGGGATATTAAATGTTTGTCTAAAGTCTCATGAGAAAATTTATGAAACAAATCGACCTTAAACATTTTCATTGTTGAGTTTGAGTATTTCTTTGGACTTTTCCTCCAAACGATATGTTTGGGGGTAATTGTCAAGTTGGAAAAAACAATACTTCTTTCAATTCATATCCATTTTTGTAAAACAACTCTCCTATTTTCTCAAGGTGGATTGCTTTAATAGGCACCAAATATACTTACTCTAGAGCAAGTGGTTGGATATCATATATAATATACCCACACAAAAAAAAATTGCTCAAATAAAAAAAAATAGAGTTCAAATCAATGTTACTTTTTTAGTAAACACCAGTTAATTATAAAATTATGAGTTAATTCAAACATAATTCAATAGATAAGATATTAATTATCATCTCAAAAGTTGATGATTGGACCTCCACTCAATTATTATTGAATAAGATATTTTTGTTGACATTTAGATAAAAATGAAACTTTGACATTGATATCTATCTCTTTATTAGAAGTTAAAAAGGGAGTTTTTGAAGAAGATTATGATTTACATCCCTTTGAACCTCAAAATTTGCAAGTGTTTTTTATGTTCTATATATATATATATGTTTTAAAGTTCTTATCCAAAAAAATGAAGAAAAGTATGGACCTTTGGAAAGTTGATATAAATGGGACAATGGTCCTATTAGCCTAAGGACCACCGGCCACCACCAACCCTTGATTCCCACATTGCATTGTCAAAGATTCCATCCCAAAATCTTGTCTTTTTTTCAATATTAAACTAAATTACCAACTTAATAATAATAATAATAATCTTGAGCATATTTAATTACCAAATTTAAAACACCTCCCTCAACGTGATTTCAATACAAAACATTCAAATGCTAAATTAAAGAATTTGGATTGAATATCTTTACACACAAAAATTAAATAATTTAGGTTTATTAGTTTAACATTATAGTAAACAAAGAATATAATGTGTATTATAAGCATCTCTATGCATTTTATTAATATTCTAAGAACTCAAAAGTTCCAATTTACCTTTGTTAGTTAAGAATGAGAATGAAAGGATGAAAGTGATTCTTTCTTGTTCTCATTGATGATGTTTAGCACAAGATACAAATGGTTTTTAATTTGTGGCTCAATCAAACTCTCCTACAACAGATTGGTGATTTTGTTTTTAGAGGATGAAACTCTCCTACAAAAGAGTGAACTAAATATTATGTTTATATTCATATGAATTTATGGACTTTGACTAGTTCATTTTCTACTACTTTTTTTTTTTTTTTTTGGTGATGGATCTCATATTCACCGCATACGTGAATCAAAATCCATTTTTTCTTTATTTTTTTCTTAGTATTATTAATATCCCATTTGGTAACCATTTCATTTTTTGTTTTGAGTTTTTTAAAAACTAAGTCTATTTTCTCTCATTTTCTTACAATAGTTTATCTCTCTTTTTAGTATAAAAATTGAATTCTTACCTAAATTCCAAAAACAAAAATAAATTTTTGTAACTATTTTTTTTTTTTTTAGTTTTCAAATTTTGATTTGGTTCTCGAAAACATTGGAAGAAAGAAGAAAGTAGATGACAAAACAATAAATTTAGAGGTGAAAATGGATGTTCATAGGCTTCATTTTCAAAAACTAGTTACCAAAAACAAGGCCTAAACAATTGATTTTAGTTATACTATTGAATGTCCAAATTTAGCTTATGGACTTTCAATAAATCATTAAAAAGTAATCCAATAATGTAAGTTTATCCCCCACATGATTAGTATAAGTTTATTATTATCATCAAACCAATTTTTAAAAAAATTAACTTGAAATTATTAGTTTTAAAATTTTGTACAAAGACTAAATTTATTTATTAAAAATACATGAACACGAAATGAAAAATCCAAAGTGATATTTTAAGCTACACAATTTCTGCTTCAAATGGATTTGATAGACACAAGATTATGATTGATTCTTTTTTCTTTTCCCCAATCCCACAACAAATCAATTTTCATTCTCATTTGGACAGAATCAAATAAATAAAACAAACATTGATAGTAGTATTGAGAATTAGATATAGAATTTGATCTGAAAAGAGAGAATGATTTTAAATCGATGAAATAAAAGCTTTGCTCTGACAAATGAATAATTGGTTAGTAAAACAAACCAGAAAGGAAAACCTGTTGTCCAGCAACTAATTGGTCTCCCAAAGAGAAGGCTTTCATCCTTTGGATCTAAAAAGAGAATTTGGACAAAACATGAATAATGATTTTTCCGTCTACTTAAAGCATTATCTTTCTATATATCACTATCACTATCAATCACTCTGCAATAAACAATCACCTTCATATTCACTTCTCTTTATCAATCTTACTCCCTTTACTTCTCCCAAAACCATTATCAATACCCCCCAAAAGAATCCACCTGCAAAAGCTTTCAATTCTTGTGTAATCTTAAAGTCTCTTTGGAACGACTTTCTAAGTGCTTAAACACACTCACTTTCCATACTCCTAATCTTAAGTTGGAAAACCCGGGTTTCATGTAGTCTGGAATTAACGAATTTCAAAGGCTTTTTTCTGTGACATTAGTAATAGATTTATATGTTTGAGATCTATGAAGGTTGTAGTCTTAGGCGTAGGTTCTCAAGAATCTAGCTTATGTAATTTGTAAGATTGTTAAACCTATAGCCTTCGAACTAAGTAGACTACAAAACCAAACATTGCTCTAATTTATTAATCCAAAAGGAAAAGACCAAACACCCCCAAAAAGTGTAATAAATTCTCTATCCTTTTGGGCTTTCTTTGTTCCTTTTTTGCTTCCTTTGGTTTGGCACAATACCATGTGCATTGTACTAGTCACTTTGCAGAGAAATATATATATAATTCAGTGTGTGCCAAAATCATAAGTCATAACTAAGATGCACTTGATAATTTTATAAAGAACCAGTAGTGATTTGGACAGCTTAAATAAATATATAGGAACACTTGCGTCCTTTGCAAAATCCCATACAAACCAGGAGACAAAAATACATGTGCTTTGGTGCAGGAAGTGTCCCAGTAATAATAATTTCTCTATTCCATGCGAGTCTTTCATAATTTTTTACTCTCCTAAATCTTTACAATTTTACCTTAAAAGTGAGGTTCAGAAACTTACACCTGCTTTACATGAGATGGAGCATTTTCTCTGTCATTACACCTGACAAGCAAAACAACTAATCAGCCTAAGCAACATATTAAGGTGAAAAAGAGAGAAAAATCATTTTTTTTTCTTCTTCCTTCTCATTTTCATGACAATCCTGGATAAAAATTCTTGAACCATAAACCATTAGAACAGCTTTCCAGCAATGTGCTGCTAAATGAACTGTGGCTACTGTTTTCATCGTACATGAGAAGCTAAGTTAGAGTATTTGAATTGAAGTGTATGCTAAACTCCGAAGCAAACCAAGAAACTTCATTACAAAATCTCATTACTACTACAATCCAGGCTCATAACAGCTTTTGTACAAAAATGACAAAACTAAATTGCCAAAGTTAAAGAAAGGTTCTAATCTACGAAAACTTTATTTTCATTTAGTTGAAAAAACAGAGGATAATTGCCAAAAATAAAATTACAGAACCCAGACTGGGAAACCAGGGTAGCCAAGACACTATTCAATCCAAAATCAAACATTATTGATTTCAGTTTTCACCCCAAAGTCAAAGTCAGAATACATTTATGTTAAACTATATACCACAGGTTTCTAAAAGATCTAGAATTCTGCAGTACATCGCTTTCAAAAGCAATCTTAATGCCTCTGATCAAAATCTTCAGATCTACTGATCATCCTTTTGAAAGCCAGCCAATGTGCCTCTGCATATTTCAAAGTAGCAACAAGTAAAACTAAAGCAAATCAGATAAATAGATGAAAATTTTGAAAACCTAAAACTTGAAAAGAAAAACAAACAAAATAAAAAAACAAAAGAAGGCTCTCCAATAGTAAGAATAAAAGTTAAAAAGAGGAAAAAAGGAAAGAAAGAAAGAAAGAAAGAAAAATAGAAGTTATGGCCAGAAAGGAAAAGGGAGGGAAAAAAAAACTAAACAAAAGTTCTTCAACTGAGAAGACAGCAACTAAGTCTTTTAAAAACAAATCATTTTATAACAAGATTCGATTTCCCTTTAAATAAATCTCTATTTGCAAAGTTTCTTACTATACACAAAACTATCATCCTACATACAATGAAGCATTTATTAGTTGAACTATATTGAATTAACCATTGCAGTACAGCACATCCTCAAGGATCAGGGAAGCCATCTAAGAAGTATATGAACAATATAATATTACCCACATCTTAAATCTTTTACCACAAGATAAGCACATTTGACAGATTGGTTACTTTGGCCAAGAACATAAAGCTAGAAGTCAACTTTATTGACAAGCACAATTTTATGGAAAAAAATAATAGTAATAATAATAAAGATGTATATTCATTATAAGAACCAAAGAAATAGAGATGTATATTCATGTGTGTGTGTGTGGTTTCATAAGAAATAGAGATATATATTCATTATAAGAACTAAAGAACAACCTAGGAGCCATGGGTAGAGAGAGCCCCTTCACAAAGATCTACCAAGGAAGAGACTTCTAATTGTAACTACAAAAGAATTTTGTGTGGACGCACCAAGAAGCATCATGCTGCACTGAAAGCCAAAAGGACTTGAAAGAATCTTCAAATAACCGACTATTCCTTCAAGATATAGATATTTTAAGAAAACGCTTTAATGATCAATGGTTAAGGAAGGATCAATGGTTAAGGAAGGATGACTATGATGGGTGGTTTTGCTGGAATGAGCTATAATAAGACCACCATTTCAGTAAATGATGTGGAAAATACTGGTAAGTAGCAAACATTGAGCCATAAGAAGATCAACAACTTGACTAAAGCTAAGGCAGGGGATGAACAATGAGGGAAATCTATTTATCAAATAAACAAGGACAAGAGGAGACTAATGAATGTTGTAAGTAGTTAATGCAATTGACTAATCAACTAAAACAAATTGTTTGTGTAAAAGAAAAAGATACTAATAACTAATTCATCAGCTGTTTTGTTTCTAAAAAGTTGAAAACAAAGTAATCAGAATTTTGTGAAATCTTATGAGATGTTAATATGTAGAGTATTTAAACTATGAAGTATTAAACTAATGTCATAAGCTACCAGAACTAATTCACAAATTTCAAGAACTAACAATCCTTCATCAAGAAGTAGGTGACATTTAAATTACAACAGAAAGAAATGAATTGATGCTCAAATTAAAGGGGAAAAAACATAAAAAAAATAAATAAGAGTTTTTTTTAACAAGACATTAGAATATTAGTACATAATAACCACTATGTTAATCGGAAATAATATTTATGGTTCGCGCCAGAATACAAAAATGGAGCAAGCATTACGAAAAAGGTAATCCAGCTCACTTCTTTTGAAGTTACTGATCATCAAGCATCTTCAAGTTACTATGCCTATTGCATCTTCTTCTCCTTGTTTAAGGGTAATGGTATCTTCCTTAAAACATTCTCGTCAAGCTTCATGTATTGCACCTGTGCATATCTATATGTTACATATAACTTTTCATTGATGTGATCCTGGTACTTATCATACACTATAGGAGCTGAAAGACTGAGAAGGACCCCTGCAAAAAAATATTGATAAAATGCATAAACTGTTAAGAAAATAACAGCTATGATATTTGAATTGCTGATTTCAAAGAAACGAAGTCCTCACAAAACTCACCAATATAAACCAATGTAAGAAAGTTGAAGAAACTGCCAATGAATGACACGGTCCATAGTACAAAAGCAACCTGAGATCATGAATAATTAACACACAAGCCCCAGGCATCACACGGATGAAAAGACAAATGATGATCCCTAACCTGAAGAAAGAGCTTAAGGTTTCTGCCTATTGCAATATCACGTGCTATTGAAAGAGCAAAATTGATCCACAATCTCAGTTCATCAGCAACCACTGAAACCAGTTCCTCAGAAATTTCCAGATCAGGAAGCGGAGGTAGAGGTCTGAATCACAAAGGAAGGTAACTTTTACTCTTACGTCCATTTCAATTCAAACCTTGAGAATGTGAACATTTGATCAGAACTAACCTAAAACAAATAAAGCTAAGTCATGTTAATTATTACCTCAAAAAAAATCTAGGCTGTTATTTTTCCAGCACAAATTAGAAAAGTGTTCCTCTCTTCAAAAAGGAACTTAAGTTTGTATGGAAATGTTTATTTGAAATCCCAAGAATTACCATCTCATAGATTGAGATGAATGTCAAGGTTGTAATTCCTTAGCTCCACAGGCTATGCTAAGGTTGGTACGATGAAATGGGTCCTTTCTAACAATGTGTGTTATTTACTTTTGATTCATCATCCATCAAAAAAACCGTAAACTCTCCACAAACTTCGACCCAAGAAATGGAGGTTATAAAATGGAACTATGTTAAGCACTGAAAGTTGGCAGAAGGAAGAGTCAAAGTACCTATTGAGAAGGGAAGCAGATTTGGCCCAGAAAAAAAGAATGATGACAAGAAGCAATAGAACATTGGCAACAAAAGATAAGAAGTTGTAACCGGCTCTTTCAAACAGGTACCACAAAGCAGTTGCAGACGTTAGAATCACAACCCCACCACACCATTTCTTCCATAACAGCACATCGGCCACTATCCATCAATAGGAAGATTAGCAAACCAACAATACATTTAATAAAATAAAACAAGTCAGCAAATTAAAGAAAAAGGAAGATCGGAGCATTTCTTAAGACAATCAACCCAATGAAACACATAATTCAGACACAGAATGCAATCAAATGGCATTAGACCCAAAATAACTAATTTTCCGAACATGAAAAGAAAAACCCTGATGGAGGAGGGAATGGTAAAGCATGAATGTAAGTACCAATTCGAAAATAGAAAGATCAGGAAACAAAGCAAAAGGGAGAAGGGAAGTACCATGACCACCGCCAAGCGCTTGATGAACAGAAATGCGACGAGAAGAATTAGATCCTCCCATGGAAATGTGATGAAGAATTAGGGTTTGAGAGAAAAAGAGAAAATAGAGGGAATTGAAAGCAGAGGAAGATGAAGATTGAAGAACTGAAGGGAGCAGACGGAGAATACTAACAGACAGAAATTTCAACAAAACATTGAAAATTTTATTTATTTATTTATTTCTCCTTTATTTTCCTTTTGGGCTGGGCTTGATTAAATCTCCATGCTGTTTCTTCTTTAAAAGGAAATATAAATTAAAATAAAAGAAATGAAAAAATATCAAACTATTTATAAAAATAATAAATATTAAAAAAATCTTGATAAACACGGGTAGACTTCTATTAATGTTTATTAGTGATAGACTTATGTCAATTTCTATCATTGATAGATACCGATACACTTCTATAGCCTCTATCACCTTCTATCAAAGATGATTGAAATTTTGTTATTTTGTGTAAATAGTTTCCTTTATTTTTCTATTTTTGAAAATTCTTCGATAAATAATAATAATAAAATAAAAATAAATAAATAAATCCATGCTATTTCATTTCAACTTTCCAGAGTTATTTGTGTAAAAAAAAATACCTTTCACGAGTTATTCCCATCGAATTAAATAAAATGAAGCAGTTTTCTTGTCATTTCCCTTTTGAGCATAACGATTTGTGGTAGTGGCAATTTGAAATTCTAAATTATTAGTGTTAGAATGTCTTAAACTAGGTATAAATTGGCTTTTTTTTTCTTCTTTTCTAACAATGTGGGGATGATATTAAACTTTTCATATCGAAGTCATTATCAATAGAGTTGTGTTCATTTTGACTATTCAAATTGGTCTTAATATTATATTGTCGGCAATTACTTTTCATAAATTATTTTGCTGTCAAAATTGTCTCGTATTACTTATATTCTATTTATTTAAATATTAAATATTTAAGAAAATAATGTAACCAATAAAAATAAATTTAGATTTAATGATATACTTGGAAGTTTTGTAATATTTTTTTTAAAACATCTCACTCTAAACCATTGAGGATACATTAAAAGTAGAGGATTGAAAATTTAGCCTTCTAATTTAAGATAATAAACATATATCAATTATTGTTTAACTATGTATATGTTGATACACAAATTTCTAAATTAAAAAAAATAAATATATGTCAATAATTATTGAATATACCCGTGTTGGCATGATAAATGATGCTTTCATTATTTTTTCTTAAAAAAAGTATAAATGACCCATTATTATTATTTTTGAGAAATTAAATGGGTCAGTGCATAGTTAACTGATCAAAACACTATTTAGTGTTTACCTAAAGATCAAAAAGTTCAAATGTCTCACATGCTTATAAACTCACAACACAAATTAGAAAGAACAAATAAATAATACCTTTTTGATAACCATTTGATTTTTTCTTAAAAAAAAAATTAAATCTATTTCATCTACATTTCTTACAATGATTTGCATCTTTTTCTAAGGACAATGGTTGAATTCTTAGAGATGGAAGTATTATCTACTTAATTTTAAAAAACAAAAACAAAAAAATAAAATGATTACCAAACAGAGATGAAAATATTGTCCATATACTTAATTTTAAAAAACAAAAATAAAAATAAAAAACAAAATGATTACTAAATGGATTAAATAATCTGATACAGGAACCACCACATTCACTTAACAAATACTTATCCTTCAAATAGGTTGAGAAAGTATCCCTGCATTAACAGCCTTCTTCATTCAATATTAATAGTAATGGCAGGACTAAATTTTCAGTCCTCATTCAATTCTGATGGTCAAAGCATGCCCAAGTTTTGTATCTCATAACCTATTATCAGTTTCTAAAAGTGCCAAAGATTGAGTATGAATCACATTCCTTTAATTTTGCATCTCCACTCATCTTAGAACAACCTCCCATCTGTTCATAAATCATAAGCAACAAGTTCATATATATGAGTAATACACACCACGAGTATCCTCAGACTATACTAAAATTCTCTCAATCTGTTCAACATGTAATGTAATAAATATTCTGCTAACACATTTGGGTGTCATACAATTGAGAGAGAGAGAGGTGTCTTGCGGGAAGATTGGAGGATTATATTCAAATGATCCATTCTTCCAACCTCACCTGCGATAAAATCATAAAAGCCAACAGATCCAGGTACTACAATGGCTTGTAAGGAATTGTGCACCGGCAAAATGCCAGGTAGGCGAACTCATGGCTGTCTTCTGGTTAGACGCTCATCTGAAAAGGCTCGGGCAGAAAAGTTACAGACTCCAAACTTTGGTTCCAGGTGGGAAAGATCTAGTCATGTTGCATTGTTCTCACCATTATCTGTATCCCCATCATCATCAGAGGATTCATCTTTCTGATCTTCATCTCCACCTGAATTCAATTTGCTCCTCTTTTCTTTTCTTCTTTGCTTCTTCTTTTGGCGTTTTAAGCGCTTCTTTGCAGTACGCTCCTCTGCAGCTTTCATTCTCTCTTCCCTTCGCATATTGAATTCGGCTAATTCTTTCTTTTTCTGATAATCAACGTCCATTCTAGCAAGTCTGTCTTGCTCTTTTCGCCTCATTTGCCTATACTGTCATTTGAAAATTTGATGGGACAAGCAGCAGATATTACTACATAATCCAAGATTGAGACATGTTACCATAAACTCATGAATAGCTGGTCTTTATCAAGGATGGAGAGGATAATAACTAGATTAAAGTTAAACAAAAAGATCTAATGCATTCTGAAGGAAAATTTGTGAACTTAACTACACAAGTGGAGACTTTCTTTTCTAAACACATCCAGATGACATTGAGCCGGGTAGAAAAGTTCAAATCCCCACATGAACTTTCTTGGCTCCTTAAAATATGAAAGACCAATTAACACCAGACTAAAGAGCATTTTTATGTCAAAACAGTATTTTCATAAACCTGTTCTGTTGCTTCTTTTAAATCACATTAGCATTTCTCAGATGACATAGAAAACCAACAAAAGAAGCAATGCATTTACATGGACCAAAATTTCAAGAGCATGGTTTCAAACAGAGTATTCATTAAAATACTACTGCGACTCCATGTTCAATTGATGCACTATCACAAAAACCTACTGATAAATGATAATGACCATAGTAACTTGATTTAGGTAGGAGATGATCATAGCTATAACATATGAAAATATGGGTGCATGGAACACAACATTACTCCAATCCATTTCTCCCCCTCAGTCCGAACAACTCCAATCTATTTCTCCCTCTCACTGAGTGAGCATAAGATTAATTCATTATGTAACCAGAAAATTTTATCAAATGCATGATATTTCACTCGAAAGTTCACAAAATTATTAAAGTGAAACAATGGACATCCCACTTTAAGGTAAATCCACCCGAATAAAATTTATTGGTGGATAGTTTCCTTGTTTTTGAACATGACAGGGCATCTTACAAAACCTTGCCGTTCTCTTCAATTATCACACCATTCTGAACATAAACTAGATGCCCCAATTTTCCTATTACCTACAAACATCTAATCTCAGTAACCTAACCACATCCTAGTTGTACTCCTACAATGTAGGTTGTCTTTTTTGCCCAGTATTCATTCTAATTTCTACCTTTTTCAATAATGCTTTTGCAATTGTTCCATCAACCCTAAACTCTTTCAATATATCCACCACGATTTTCTTTAAAAATGTCACAACCTTACTAGAACATGATCTGTTCTATAGGACGTACAACTGTGTCCTTGAATTCCAAGGATTTTCTTTACAAATGTCCATAGATTCAAATAAATGTCACATGAGCTAAACCCAACCTAGGAATTTTCAATACTCAAATTCCCATCAAAATAAGGGACATCTACCTTAATTCAACACCCCTGTTGTTCACAACCTGCCTATTTTCCCCCCGATAAAAAGTTCTTCCACTTATCATCCGTTGCTACTCTCAATAACTCAAATGATCGAAAATATCCCGAAACAAGTTTGTTAGCGTATCCTAAGGCCTAAGATACATTTCATCCTCCGTAATAACCACTCCAAGTAATGCAGTTGCACAGTTTTCCATCAACGCATCAAACATTCATCGTAAAAACATCATATAAAGAAATACGAAAACAAAAGTGGTCGAAAAGAATCAACCTCCAGATGAAAATCCACGCAATATAAAACAAGATAATTCACTCAAGTACCTGGTGAAAATCACCGGAACCAGAACCAGCAGAGCTTCCAGACGTGTTGCTGACACGAACAGGAACATTATCGATGATTCTCCGAAGCTTGACCTCCAAATCCTCGTCCTCCTCCTTCACCGGCGGCGTATATTCCACAAGCGCGTTCGACTCAGTTGTCGCCAACTGCGTTTCAGGTTTCGGTTTGGGAGGCATCGGAATCACCAGCCGACGTTCCCCATCCTTCACCCTGCCGGTTGACATGGTATTCCAGAAACCCTAAAACCCTAATTGTAAAAATTTCCTCGATCAATTCCAAGAAGACTCTTATGGTAACTGAAGCAGCAATGTTTCTGCGACCTTCAAGTGAAATTCCGATTCGTTAACTTCAACTTTTCCGACCGTCGCAGAACCGTGGGTTTTATGCCTCCCTCCGGCGCCGTACGAATTCAAAAGCTTAGAAAGAGAGGAGTCGCCACCGGCAAGAGGGAAATTACAATAAAAATAAACTCCATAAAACATTGAGGAATTATAAACTTTGCCCAATATTTTTACATTTTTGCATAATTAACCCTTTTTACGAAATATCATTTTAACATTTTTGGTTCGTGTAATAATGTTAAATTTTAGTATACTTATAATAAATTTTAATTGTACTTCATGCTATTAATTTTTGTTGATTTTCATTAAAAAGAAAAAAATTGCATTTATATTCTCTTCATGCATTAAAAAATATATTCCCACAATTTCTAGTTCATGATATTAAAATTAAAATTATTATTTAATTAATTTCGATAAAAATAAGTTAAGATTTAATCAAAGTATTTTAAGATTTAATAAAAGTTGAAGGTATTATGACTAAATTTACACAAACAAAACTGCAAATACTAAAATGAAATAGAATTTAAAGTACATAAAATTAGGGAAATACAGACAAACTTTGACATTCAGAATTGATTTTCTAATTTTACCATCATTAATACTTAATTATTGATTCTTTAAAAAAAATTACTTGATTAATTTTGTGTTTCTCTCGAACTTATACTTGCTCTCTTTCTATGATGTTCCCTCCACCACTCTACTAGTTACCATTTTTTATCTTTAATGTATCAAGGATGATTCAAATTTCTTCTTCTTTTTTAAAAGTTTATCTTCTTCATCTTTAAAGATAATGATCGATAAAAAGTTGAACCTCATTTTTCTAAAGACGAATACAAAACAACAATATTTCTCTAATAAATTTCAAATCTATTTTTTAAAAAATCATTATTAATAAAAAAAAAGTTATAGATCTTAGTTATAACTTGGAACTATTTTTCTATCATTTAAATTTTGATTTGATATTAATTGGACTATTATGCTTTGACATGTTATTGATAATATTTGGCATAAGCATTAGCATGAAAGAGAGGTGTACACCTATCAAACGAAATGGGTTTAAAATGTATCATATTCCTTTTTTATTGTTTTTTCGATCAAAGGTAGGGATTCAAATTTCAACTTTGGAAGGATTTATTTAAAAAAATGATTGATACTACAAACTTTATATAAATTGAACGAATGATATATTATATTATATTCTTTTGTTATTTTGTAGAATTGACTTGACTTATTTATTTAGGTCAAATTATACTAAATTATTGTTCGTTAATTCATTTGAGATGTTAGACAACATGTAATTAAGAGGTGTTAATGGCTCATTATGTATCATTAAAGTAAAACTTTGATGCCAAAAGGGCATATCATCTATGCCCATTTTATTTCTCAATCCTCCAAAATTCTTTGTTGAAGGGATTTCTTGTGGGGAACTCAAACGGTTAATTTTCCCAAAAAAAAAAAATAAACGAACAAAATAATTAATACATCAAATTATCTACTTGTAATATATATATTATAGACTAAATATTTAACTACATAGTTCAAACATGTCGAGGGTTGTCCATGTAAGGCCTAAGTCCACGAATGAACCCAATTCTAAGAAAAATCAAGAAGCGACATGAGGAATATTCGTCTTAAAAGAAAAAAGTCAGAGACTTAAATTATGGGTCGACGAACAAGGACGGATCTATTAAGGGATCGAGTGTACGTGTCCCCCTCAAACCGAATGTACTAAATTTATGTATGTTATTTTTATTAAATAGAAAAAAAAAATTATACATATATATTAAGTACATTGTTTTCCCCCTTTCAATGCATCGTGGGAAGTGGCTCCAATGGTTTGAGGAGCACGAGTGGGCTCCAATGGTTTGAGGCATATTTTTCAAAAAAAGAATAAAAGTCGAATTTTTTTCTCTCTTTTGAATGAATATACTTCTAATTGACAACAAATTTAAAAACAATAAAAGAGATAAATAAATATAAAAATAGAAGGATAGATCAAAATACAGTACATATATAATTGAAATAAAGTTGGTTAAATAAAGAACGATACAAAAGTGATATAATAACATTATATTGATTATCCTAAAAAAACATAACTTATTGTCTTATCGGGTAATTCTTTTGTGGTGCTCAAGGGAAAGTGATTTCTGGAGACAAAAAATGAAGAATATATTTCATAATAATTATATACTTTGAAATTTAAAAAGAAAAAAATTAAAATAAGTAGTAACAAATTGAACCTTAATTAGAGGAGAATCTCTTTGTAAATTATAATATTTCTTGTATGTATGGAAGACAAACACGAATCCTCCTGTAATTTGATAAGAACTTTTGTTGTTGACAAATTCGACATTGAATATGAGCCTGTATTTTCGAACCCTAGAAGAAAAGAATGAAAATATATATATGATAGAAGAGAGAGTTTTAATATAGAAAAATAAATAAATTCTTCTAAATTATCTAAATATAAAAAATAAAAAAAAATGGAAGAGTTAACCAAATTCATGCAAATATTGTTACTCAATAGAATCCTAAAATTTTAAAATTCTTAAAATATAGGGAAAGATTTAGATTTTACTAACACCTTCATTGTAAATAATAGATTTTTCAAATTTCAAACCTACATGATGTTTAAAAAATGAAAGCCTTAATGTTTATTCTCTTTGGAAGACTTCGATCTCTCTAATAAAAGAAATCATCTTCTCAATCATTTTGTAAAAGAGGTAAAAGAAAAAGTTTTTATATTATGTAAAGAGTGGGTAGGATTTATACGAAAAGATTTAATTTTAGAATTAAGTTGGCTAAAATTTGTCACCGAAAAGATTCAATAAGGTAATTTATGTGAAAAGATTGACTTGAAAAACAAGATGCCTCATTTAAAAGAAAAAAAAAAAGAAAAAATAAATGAGATCTATTAAGAAATAAAATTTTCCCCTTCTTGCAAGGGTGACTCATTGAAGTAATTTGGCAAGCTCCTCATCAATCCTAACAACCAGATAAACGGGTGATTGTTAAATTTTTTAAATCAAAATTTGAAGAAGAATTTTAATCAGTTTATAAATCTTAAACTAATTAGATACTGATAATGTAAATAAAATATTAGTTCAAGCCTCTCAATACCTCCTCCACTATCTTAGTCGAAAACATCATATGGCCTAGTCGACCGTGGCATTTATTAAAATATCAAGAAAATTAATGTGTTTCCCACTGAGGGTATTAGAGTAATCATGCACAATGGCATTTTTGTAAATAAACTCATCTTCCAATTCCTAGGGCTCATTATGGATGGCTTTACTCTTAGTTACCTGGTCGCAGCTGCATAACTCCAATAGAGATAAAAAAAAAAAATGCCAATAGAGAGGAAAAAAACCAAAATGAGAGATAGAGAAATTGTCGCCATAGATGAACCCGGTTGGAGTGGCTCTTCAATTGTGTCGTCGAAGTTCGTTAGTTACCTGGTCGCAGAAAGTGGCTGTTTTGGGATGTGTTCTGGCGTGGGTTGGTTGTTTGAGTGTGTGTTCCGGCGTGGGTAGTTTCATTTTACATAGGCATTTTCAGCATGTGGGTGGTTGTTCCGACGTGGGTAGTCTCAGTTTGCACAGGGGTTTTCAGTGTGTGGATTTCAATGGATGTTAGCCGGTCGTGAAGTCGATTCCATAAAAAAAAAGTACGCCGAGTTGAGATCGCCCCTTTAAAGCTTTCAGTGTATTTTGCATCTCCTAAGTTTGTAAGGTGACGGAAGTCGACAGTTTCGATCACAACTGAGATGTAGGAAACAACGCATCGATGTGAGATTTAGGAGAAAACGAATTGATCTGTGGAGGTAAAATGGACATTTTCTTTAAAATTGAATGTAAACTAGGTAGTGAAAAATTCTCCCATTATACACTCATATATTTATAGTTTTTTTTTTTAAAAATAATTTTCAAGATATATATAATATTTAATTTTATACACCAATATTTTTGTATCTTTTTACCATTATTTAAAAAAAATTGATGGAATGATTTTTGGTTGATGAATAATTATATAAAGGAATCTTAGTGGATATTGTATCCAGTGCTAGGGTACATATTGGTGCGGTGTATGTCTCTAATCACGTCAGCGAGAGGAGGAACTTATGATCTCAGATGTGTGTGCCTCGTGACAGCTTCCTGGAGTTGTTTTGGGGGATTTTAATGTTATTCGTAGTAGTTCGAAAGATTTCAGAAGATTTTAGTGGTTGCCCTAGCTTGAGGGAGATGAAAGAGTTTAATGAGGTGTTATTGGAGGCGGATCTGATTGAGTTGGGTGTGACAGGTAACTGACTAGTAAACTTCAGGGGAATGGTATCTTGCGCCGCTTGGATCAATGCTTGTCCAATGAGGCGTGGAAGGTAGCTTTTCCGTATTCGGAGGTTAGGGTTAGTCAGTGGGGGATTTCTGATCATAGCCCTCTTTTGGTTTCTACCGGGGAGACGAGGAGTAAACCGCCTCCTACGTTCCGTTATTTTTCTCATTGGGCGGAGGTAGAGGGTTTTCTTGATACTATTAGGTCAGTGTGGAGAAGGTATGAGGATGTGCCTCTTAGGGTTAGTTTTGTGCGAAATTTAAAGGCAGTGAAGCGGATTTTTCTTGCAACGTTTGGTAGGCGTATCTCTGTGTTAGCTAATGAGGTGCGGGCGGCTAGGCAGGTTATGAAGGCTGCTCAGGCTGCGGTAGAAAGGAATCCTGATTTAAAGTCGGTGTGTGCGGAGGTGGCTCAGGCCACTGAGGTGTTTTGGTCAATGGCGAGATTGGAGGAGGTGTTGCTCCAGAAGAAGGCCAGGGTTAGGTGGCTGGAGTTAGGTGATATAAACACAACTTTTTTTTATCGTTGTGTTCGTTCTCGTCGCAGCTGCAGTGGTTTATTTATGGTCGTGGATGCTGGGGGGACTCGCCAACATGACAGGGTGGTAGGGGTGGCGGTAGAATTCTTTCGGGGTTGCTTAGGGCTCAACATGTGGGGTATAGGGATCTTACTGCCTGAATTGGGGTTATTGTACAGTTCAGCTGGCCCGAGGAGGGGATGGAGGCACTTGGTCGGCCAGTGAGTCGGGAAGAGATTCAGAAGGTTTTATTCTCGATGAAGTCTGGGAAGGCTCTTGGGCCAGATGGGTTTTCGATGGATTTTTACAGAGCTGCTTGGAGTGTGGTTGGAGATGATTTTTGTGACGCTGTGCTGAATTTTTTTAAAACATGTTACCTGCCTGGTAGAGTTAATTCTACTGCTATTACTCTCATCCCTAAGAGGTAGGGAGCTAAACCTATAGAAGAGTTTCGTCCTATTTCATGTTGCAATGTTGTGTATAAGTGTATCTCGAGGATCTTAGCTGAGAGATTGCGGTTGTGGTTGTCTGATTTCATTAGTGGTAATCAATCTGCATTTGTTCCGGGTAGGTCAATTTTCGACAACATTTTATTGTGTCAGGAGCTCGTAGGGATCTATAAGGAGGGCAGAGGGAAGTCGCGTTGTGTGTTAAAGGTAGACCTTCAGAAGGCTTACGATTCGGTGAATTGGGATTTTCTGTTTGGTGTGTTGTTGGCTATAGGTACACCCCTTCAGTTTATTAGTTGGGTGAAGGCTTGTATTACTTCGCCTAAGTTCTCTGTGATGATTAATGGTTCCCTTGAAGGGTTTTTTCCTGGTAGGAAGGGGTTGAGGCAAGGGGATCCGTTGTCTCCTTTTTTTGTTTGTGATGGTGATGAAGGTCTTGTCTAAGTTGTTGAATAAATCTCTTGTGTGGTTTAGGTTCCATGATCGGTATGAGCGCTTGGGCCTAACTCATTTGGTTTTTGCAGACGATTTGATGATTTTTTGTGCAGCTAAGAGAGATTCTTTGGAGTTTGTGAGGCAAGTATTGACAGAGTTTGTAGAGCTGTTTGGGTTAGTTGCAAATGTTTGGAAGAGTTCCATGTTTGTTGCGGGTGTGGAGTCTGGGGAGGCGAAGGAACTAGCTACATATATGAGTGTCTTTCTTGGTTTGTTGCTTGTTAGGTATCTGGGTTTACCTTTATTGGCGGGTCGGTTGAGGGTGTGGATTGTGCGCCTTTGATACAGAGGATTACAACTCGTATTAGAAGCTGGGCAGCGAGGTCCTTCTCCTTTGCTGGGAGGTTGCAGCTTGTTAGGTCTGTTTTATAGTCCTTTTAGGTTTTTTGGTGTAGCATATTCTTGTTGCCTGCGTATGTAACTCATGAGGTTGATTGTCTATTACGTAGTTATTTATGGAAGGGTAGTATGGTGAATCGAGGTGGTGCACGGGCGGCATGGGATGAGGTGTGCTTGCCGTTGGTAGGGGGGTTGGGTGTGAAACACGTGGCCTCTTGGAACCAAGTTGCTATTATGAAGCTGCTCTGGCTTTTCTTAATTAAATCGGGGTCACTTTGGGTGGCATGGGTGGAGGCGTATATTTTGCGTGGGCGGTCGTTGTGGGCTGTTCGAAGTGAGGTTGGGAGGTCTAGGTGCTTGAGGGCTATCTTACAAAGTAGAGATAGATTCAAGCATTTGGTTTGTTTGATGATTGGCGATGGACGGTCTTGTTTTGTTTGGTGGGATCCTTGGCTGCCGGGGGGCACGATTTGGATTCATACGGGTCTACGGTAGTTCATGATGCAAAGAGTAGTTTGGAAGCACAGTTCTTGGAGTTCTTGGATGGTGAAGGAGGTTAGAAGTGGCCTACAGTGTCTTAGGAGCTGCTTGAGATCTGGGGTTTTATCCAGGTAGTGAGGATTAGGGTGAGGGGAGAGGATTATTGGGTTTGGGTGCCGGATGCTAGTGGTCGATTTCCTATCGCTAGTGCTTGGGAGAGTATACGTCCTCGTAGTCCTAGAATGTCTTGGACTGGTATTTTATGGGCCGAGGGTGGCATTCCACATCATTCCTTCTGTGCGTGTTTAGCAGTGAGGGACAGGTTGGGTATGCGGGATTGGTTGACGATTTAAGGTGTGTTGTTAGAGGGGGTGTCTTTTGTGTGGGGGAGGTGTGGAATCGTGGGATCATTTATTTTTTGAGTGTGGGTTTGGGAGAGAGGTGTGGTCTAGTGTGTTACGTCAGTTAGGTTCGACGCATCGGGTGACTGGTTGGGATGTAGAGTTAAGTTAGTTGTGCCAAGTGGGGTCGGGTAAGGGGGTGCGTAGTAAGTTGTTTCGTGTTTTCTGGTGTGCGTCCATATACTACATCTGGCAGGAGCGTAATCAGCGGCTAAGTTAGTCTCACAAGGAAGCCATAAGCTTTAGCTAAACATGTTTTTCATTTCCACAAGGTTAATGTCAATAGGAAGGGTTTATCAACCCTAGGAGGAACGCTCAAAGGCTGTGAGTGACAGTTGATATTTTTTCAAATGTTTAACACGTGCTTATTGAAAGGTTTAGACTCATGCTTGTCTATATGAATGATTAAAATATTTTCCAGGCATACTATAAGCCATTAACGCATGCTAGTTTTTAAAGAAGTTTATGCGCATGACTTAAGTATTTCATTACTTACCATTCCAAGGAGCATGCGTTAGAAGTGATGTTTATTAGCAAATATGTTAAAGCATATAATTTATGATGTTATGCTTTCAAAGTATGAGTTTTATGATGAATGTTAGAACCCGATATTGAAGGACAATGAGAAGGTATCTGGGCAATAGTACCTAAAGTATGACGGTACTTAGTATTAAACACATGCACGTAGGTAAAGTCAATGTTGGTTGTGTTGAGAGAACTCCACACCAACTAAGGTTTAACGCTGAGGGATTGAGCAAAAGGGTTCTCTCTTAACTTAAAGAATATGTAAATCTATGTTTTAAGCTATGCTATGATAAAATTTTTATTCATGAGTTTGCTTGCCAGTTTTCAGTTTTAAAGCATGTTGTTTATATTTTATTAGTCACTTACTGGGCTAGTAGTTCACTTGTTTAAATGTTTTTATTCTCCCAGGTAGTGGTCATCTCCCCAGAGAATAACTGCACTACTACTCTGCCACTTAAGGATTAAGTTGAAAGAGGAAGTATAGGTGTCTATTATGTAATTATCTATACACATATGATGCATATTAGGGACTAGTTTTGAGTGTGGCCACTGAACCTTATTTCTGTTTATATGTTTTAAATTTGCTATTTATGGAACTCTGAGGTTGCTATAAATGTTTTACGTTCTGCTAGTTCTTAAATGTTAAAGATGTTATTCGAAGGTTTCTTAAACAGGTTAAAAGGGTTAGCTAGGCGGTAACTGCCACAAAAGGGTTGGTAACTGTTGTCGGCACACTCCCTTCTAGATTAAGTGGCTAATTTGAAAGTGGATGTGCACATCATTTGCTAGTATTGCATTTATATTTGATTTTCATGTTGAATATTTAAAACTATTAAACTTATCGGAAGCAAGTGTTTTTAGAAGAATTCGACATGCTGAAGATATAAACAAATTATAATTAGTAAATAGCTTTATAAATCCAAACAAATTTTAGCAAAAGTAATAATGTACCCAAATTTCATTATTTATTTGCAACGATACTTTAGTGAGTCAAAATAGATATTACCGAGGGACAGTCAAATACTTCTTCACTGAAGCAAGACATTCCTAACTAAATACTAACTCCAAGATAACACTTTATTCCTATAGTTATTTAGTTACCATTTTTTGTCAAGAATTTACTAACACTTAGTAACTCTTGTAAGTGTAACCCTCCAATTTAAGACCTTAGAGGTCGACCCCAACAATGCTACCAAATTGGAAAGTCAAAGTTGGGAATTGACCTAAGAGACCCTATCCATTTCTAGAGCTTGAGTTGTTATGACTCCTATGTTACAACCCTCCGAGGGAATAGTTGCTAAAACAACCTAAAACGACAGTAAGTGCAACATAGGAATCTCATGGTCCAACCTAATGGAGGAGATGGTAGGATATATTGACACACTTCCTTCTCCCATTACTATAAACAACTTCCCCTATTCATCTTGCTATTGACCCATGAAAACACTTTCTGAATGGAGGTCACACCTAAAGTGACTCGAAGCCGAGTATAAATCTCACGGTGTGAACTCTTAGGGACGTGAGAGCTAAAAACAATATATTTTATATATTATTAACTTCCACTAAAGTGTTCTATTTGTTTTGGGTAAATCCTTACTTAAGTATATTCCAACTAATAAATACAACCTAAATCTAGGTGTTTATCCAAGTATAACGTTTATATTTTGATTTAACCTACGGTGTCTAAGTGACAAACCAATTTATTACCTCACATCGCTCACACATGCTCATAAAACTGGGTTAACAACGCTCAAGAACTGGCTAAAATTCTCAGGTAGCAGGTATTCTATAAACCGTCAACTTAAATATCTTCGGCCTTAGATAGGATTTAGCCCGGGTGAGTTTGTAACCAAATGTTTATAAGATAACGAATTATTTTAACTATTAAAACAAGTTGTTATTTGTTAACCCTAGGTGGCATGTATTTATGATTGTTATAGATTTCAAATGTCTAATTCATTTTATAACAATTTATAAAACTATAGACATGCTAACAACCCATAACATACACCAAGCATTTCATAATTTAATATAACAAATTATATTAAACACATGAAACTCTAAATTATGTGATTATATATTATAACTAATTATAACATACTTTCAATGCATGATACATGCTTCTTATGGTGGGCTTTTAAATCTACATGGCATATATTATGTTCATTCAAGATTTATTTAATTATAACATATATTTAATATATAATAATTAAACACGCATTGATATGGACCAGTTTTGGCATCCTAATCAAGCAAAAACCTAAATTATTACAAGAAAGATTGAAACAACTTTGAATCGCTTCTGGACCGTCTGAATCGACCTGAATCTACTCTAAACCGCCTGAACCGAACCTTCAGAGCATCAAAATGTCTAAACCAGTCTAAAACAAGTTGAACCAGACCTCCATGATCTGAACTGATCGAATTGGCCCGCCTGAACCACCTGAACAGCGTCGCGACGTTGCGAGACAGAAACACCATTTTCCAATTTCACCTGTTGAGCTTTCTTCCAATCTTCTTCGATTACAACCTAATTTCAAATCTATTACCTCTAACAAATTTACCGACTCTTAATCACCTATTAAGGCCCATAAACAAAAAGCCAATTACAACTTTTTCAATAGAATTAAAGAGTAATCTAATGCCAAAACTGGAAAAAAAAAATCCATATCAGCACCCGTTTCATACAACCTATGAAAAACACCCACCAAGCTAAAATTAATGTAAATTGAGTGCTTCATTCATGCTCTGATACCAAATGATAGTGTTGACATTCAACATGTGGAAGCAATTAGTATCTTAAGCACTTTAACTACATTAATTTTAGATCTAAAACATGCAAGTCATAAAAATAGAAAATAGGGTTTTATGAGTACAACCTTGTTGCTCCAATCTTCAGCTAGAATCTTCTCACCAACAACTTGTAGAATACCACAAGTATCTTTCCTACTATCTTTTGGCCTTAGATTGGATTGTGGGATCCAAAATGAAAGTCAATTTGAGGGAGTTTTGGAGAATAAACAGTTTTGAGGTGTGTGTCTTTGAGAGATAACATTTCTCACTTAATTATTCATTTTGCATGAATGAATTATTGGAATTAGTATTTCTTTTATCTAATAAGTTCATGCAATTCAAAATTACATGAAGATGACACCACAACATCACCAACAAGAAGTAGAATCAAGATGGAAGGCTTGGTTGGAAAATGTTAGATAAATCCACCAACCCTCAAAATCATTTTAAATTTAAAATTCTCAAATTTCAAATTAAAATGATTTTTTTAATTTTGAATTCCTAAAAAACCAAATTCTTTAATTTTAAATAGAATTAATTTTAATTAATTAAACACTTTAATTAATCAAAATAATTTAATATCAAATATTAAATTATTAAAGCACCAATTCCTAATATGAATCCTTATTCATATATAATATTTAAATCCGATTTAAATATTTTTAATTACTCCAATTTCGTTTAATTTGATAATTAAACGTTTAATTAAACCATATATAATTAATAATTCCCAAATTCGAATTTAAACATTTCAAATTCTTTCATCACACTATTCTAAGGTTTAGTCCGCTTGTGAGCTAATAGGGGACCTAATGAAGCTACAGATAATGCGCTCCAACTATCTAAGGCTAATTGGTTAAACTCTTTTAACCGAATTAACCAACATTCGTTAACTACCAGATCACTCCATTAAAGCCCAATAGCTGCACTCTCTTTGCTATAGATATATTTATGTCCACTTGATTTAACCATGATCAGTAAGTCAATCCTTCACAGGAAGCTCGTATTAACAACTAGGTCAAAATTACCGTTTTATCCTTGTAATACATCTTGCTTCTTAAGTCTCCCCTGATCCACTAATAAACAATTGGTTTATGGTCTTACCAATAAACCAAGTCCCTCTCAGTCATAGAGAGGGCGGGGCCTCTTGTTAAAGACTCCACAACCTATTTGCTAACCTTAAAATCGAATAGGAGTGAATTCCATCTTGCAAGACTATGTCCCTGATAATGGGCAGAAATACACGTTATTACAGTGCTAAGTTATAAAACAATGTAGGTTTGCGATGATAAAAATATACAATATTGTGTCCAAAAGCATTAAGTTCACAATATTACGACCGTGCATCCATCGCATTAAAACAGTTAACTTATGTATTTTTGTACAGAATATGCGTTGACGCAAGGTGAAAAATGCGATCAACAGCTAAGCGCATTAAGAGATTGCGTTAACGCAAGGCTATGCTATCATTTACGCTTGCGAATATTTGCTCGAGAAGGTTGCGCATAGAGTTGGTGCAACTTTGGTGAGCGCATCTGGGTAAAAAGCATAATAAATCACGATGGGATAGAAAAGCTGATGACGGTTGATTCCGAATTAAGTTGACAAGCCGTTAACGAATTACTGTAACAAGTACACTCAACTTTTCGGTGACAAATATTCAACGCATCAGACAGAGAATTAATATCATCCCATCAGTGAAATCATAAGAGAGAAGAAGCCTTTCACCCCGAAGCTCTATAAATACCAGAGGCCACTTTCAAAGAAGGAGTTCGACAGTTAAATAATTTTCTCCATAGTTAGAAGTAGCCTTGTTCTTAGTTTTTCTTTTACTTAGAAGGCGAAAGCAAGGGAAGTGAGATTTTACTGAGAGATCGTTCCAGTGAACTTGGAAGAGTGCCAGAAGCATCGAGATCAGAGAGAGGGCTAACTCCTGCAGAAGCAGGAACATCTTTTGAATAGAATAGAGTTAACAGTGTAAAAGCCTTGGGAAGCAAGAAATTGTTACCAGGCTCTCTACCCTTATCTTTCATTGTCATTTTGTACTCAGAACTTATTTATAGAAATGGAATTTACATCCTTATATCTGTTCACTTTCTGTACATTATGCATGACTAGCTAAATTTGTCGAATAGGTTGAGAAGTACCTAGCTAGCATAACTAAGGATCTTCATTCTATGCGATTATCTTGTATTATGTATGCGTCATTCGTCCATTAGAGATACTCAGGAGGGTAGTCTAAGGATAGAATCTAGGCTTCAAAAAGCCAGGTTAGAATCTAGGCTCTGGAGAGTCAGATTAAAAATGCATAATCAAGAGATAGGAGCTTAGGAATAAGCGTTGTTTGCTATTAATGCATCGCATGCATCCTAGAGATAGGCTATGATTGTATACGGTCACCTTGTCCTTGTGTGCATCTTGCATTATTGTATAGGCAAGAAGAAGAGACTTAGGAATAAGCTCTATAGATATTCTTGCATTCATTGCATGCGTCCTAGAATTAGGAGCTACCGCATTTGCATTGGAAAATGAATTGTTGTCGCATGAGTGTAGCATGATCGCATAGTTTGAATGCATTCTCGGGAAATGCTAGCTAAAGACATTCTCAACCCGTTCCTCCACATACTTAGTGTATCTATCGCATAATCAATCTTTTCTCAAATCCACCGCATACTTTTTATACTTTAAACAACAACCAACCAAACCATTAATTTATTTGTTACCGCAAAGTTATCTTAAGAATTATCACCGCATATCATTTTCCTTAGTCCCTGAGTTCGACCCTGGACTTACTAGGAAACTCAGTAGGATTTATACTTGAGTTCTGCTGAGAAAACTTGTTGCACAATGCACTTTCCATCACCGCAATTCCTTTCATTAATTCACCACATAAAATAACACATCAGTCCCCAGCTATCTACCCAGTCTTACCCTTAAAATGGGAGGCTTATTAAGTGACGATGTTGGGACACTCTCACCCATGCAAATTAAAGGATAATCTCGAATAAATAGAAGTTTATAGTTAGCTTAGGATTGAGATCGAGCTACCTTAAGTTATCGAGTTGAAATAGCCAGTTTTAACAGTAAACGGGGTTATAAAGAAAAGTGACTATTTCATAATTCGGTCTTATACAAACATCATTTGCATAGGATTCCCCCATTCGTATGTCTCCACATGAACAATTTCGGGATCACATCGTTTATATCAAATACAAGCGGGCCACATCCATAGTGTCCTAAGGATAAGGTACCCAACTAGGGATGGCAACGGGACCGGGTCGGGGCGGGATGCACTCCCCATCCCCATCCTCGTGGGAATTTTTAATCCTCATCCTTGCCCCATTTCTCGTTTTGGGGGGTCGGGGTCAGGGTTGAAAAATCCTCGTTCGAGGATTCGAGTTCCCGCGGGGAAAAATCTTCGCTTTTTATTTTATTACTTTATTATTTTTATTATTTAAAATTAACTAAATTTAGTATTTACATTGAAATTGTAGATTTTATATAAGAAATTAGTATTATTGTCACATACATTTGTTTAAATTAACAATTAAAAAATATTTTAATATTTTTATTATAAATTAATAAGAATTAAATTTATTATATTAGAAAATTATAATTAAAAAAAGACTGAAACAATAGCTTTTCAGCAATTGTTTTAGTAGTTTATATATGTGTGTGTGTGTATATATATATATATATTTAAAAAAATCGGGGCGAGGGCGGGGATTCCCTCCCTGTCCTCGACCGAGGTCCCGATTTAAAGCCCCAGTTTGACCCCCTGTACTCGGTCAAACTGGAGATTTCTCGTCTCGATCTGGATGGGGATCCGCGAAAATTTTTGTCATCCCTATACCCAACCCTATCCTTATACTTATAGATCATTTTTGGCTATATACTCAAACCTGATTCTTTTTTATGTCTCTACATAGTTCAAGTATTCATGCTATAGTCAACGATTTGTTAGTTTATTAGATTTAGACTTTAACAAGTGCAATTCACATATTTAATAACAACTTTATTGAATAAACCTCAATAACATCTTTGGTATAATGGGATAACTTGATTTTGAAAAATGTCAAGTTATATGTTTCTTGTTTAATTTTCATGTCAACAAACATAATACACTTGACACCGTGACTTGCCAAGTTTATTGATTTTGACATTGATTACGTTTCATATGTGATTACTCTTGATATTTTTTATGTGTAAAATATTTTGTTATCTTGATACTAAATAACAGACAAGTGATTTAGTTCTTGACATTATTCCAATATCATGTATGCATCTTTCTTTGTTTTTACCAAATTAAATATCCCAATTGATGTTCTCATTTCATACCTTGTATTCCAGCAATAAAATTTCATCAACTAAATAAACACCACATTTAAGATCATCAACTCAATCTATTCACTAAAAATTTCATATAATATTCAACCATCACCTTTCATATGTACATGAAAAAAATAAAATCTCAACTATTGTCTATGTACACAACTCAAGTTTCAACAAACACAAAAGTTAACTAATTAATTCACTCTAACAACACAACAAAGAAAGTGATAGATTGTTTAATAACCTATCAACAAAAATAAATTACTTAATATGTACATAGAGCATTAAAGTCTAAAGATCAAGAACTAGTTGCCTACTTGGAGGACCATATAGTTACTGTTCCAGAAAACCTGCAAAAAAGATATGCTTGCTTAAGTATAAAATAGGAAATTTAAAAATAAATGAATTTGGAATCCTAAGTTGAAACTTGCCAACCATATAAACCAGAACATCCACATAAAGTTTCAAGGAGCATCTGGATACTCAACCATGACAGAACGTTCAATATCAGTAATAGTTCAAGTCATAAATCAATTCAGAATCAATAAACTTGACATGTTGCCTATCAACACACCATGCGGCAACAACTATCAAACAAATAGCAATGTTACATAAAAGTATATGATGCATGCCTATCAAAGAGAGAACATACCATAACATCCATAGAATCGCTCACAATACAACAAAAATTTATCATTTATTTGTCTCAAACTAAGATTCCAAATAGGAAAAAAAAAAAATATATATATCCTCATAATCCGTTGTGTAAATATCAAAATTTAAAAAGTACTACAGCAAACACACAATCAGACATATACCTTCACATCCAGCAAAAAAACCAGAATACAACTTATCCTCATGCTCAAATTCCGAAAGAACTAAATGAAAAAAAGAACTACAAAAATAAGAGACATTGAAAAGGTAAAATGAACTCACTCTGCAATTAGACTATTTGATCAGTTCGATCAGCCACTTAATGATACCAAATGAAAATGGTGGAGATCTAAAATGGACAGAGCAATACATGTGGGTTCAAAATGCGATACATCCACAAATTCATTGGTTGAAAACAGGATTATTAACCTAAGGGTATTTATGTAATTGTGTAGACTCCTAGGGTTTCCTACTCCCTATTTATACAGTATGTCTTAATGTATTCAATGTATCGGATTAACTAATAAGAAAGATCTCTATATCGTGGTTTTTCTCCCTGTACTAGGGTTTCCACGTAACTATGTGTTGTTATTCTCTTCTCTTCTTTTTTTATTTTTTTATTTTTTAACACCATTATTTGCAGATCGTGGATTAGAGAGAAAGAAAATGATGAGGATGTTGTAAAGAGATGATTGCACCAGCAGACAGACTTGAGGCCGGAGACTTGAGGGACAAGAAACCCTTCAAACATATATATGCCTCCCAATTCAATAATATATCACTTGAAGAACTTGAAATCAATATCATAAAATCATTACAAACAAAACTAATTTCACAAAGGAGAAGAAAAAACACTTTTAAGTTGTCCATTGATGAATTAATTTAAATAAAATGTTAATAGGCTCTCCCAAATCCTAAACTAATCATATATATATATATGAAAGACAAATAATCTACTAAACCACAGAGCCACTAAGCTTCAACCTTGGAAGTTAAAGAAATCATTTAAGCATAGATAACTCCCAATTCAATAGTGTAACACTTGAAGAACTTGAAATCAATAACATGAAATCATCACAAATAAATTAAGGTCACAAAGGGGGGAAAAACACTTCTAAGTTGTGCATTGATGAATTAATTCAAAAGCTTAATAGGCTCTCCCAAGTCCTAAGCTAATCATATATATATGCAAGACAAATAATCTACTAAACCACAAGCCAGTAGCTCCCAATACAACAAGACTTTCAACCTTGGAAGATAAAGAAACCATTCAAGCATATATAACTCCCAATTCAATAATATATCACTTGAAAAACATGAAATTGTTGTAAAATTGAGGAACACAACGAGAACATGGATATAGAAGAAATATAATATAATATAATAATAATAATAATAATAATAATAATAATAATAATAATAATAAATATAATATAACTAAAAATCAGAAAATAACTAAAATTATAAAATTGGATGATAGAAAATTTAGTGGAATTTGAAGTAGATTTCTTACCAATGGGTGTGTGATCTTAAGATCCACCAAATGTCACTATTTATAGGCAAAGTAGCAAGTAGGATGTCGACTTAGATGGAATCAAGCATGAATAACTACAAGGTGCATGGACAATATGAAGGGTGACATATGGCTTTTGGGACATTAAATAATGGACATCTATTTATTATTATAATGTTATAATACTCCCCCTTAGATGTCTATATATATATGAAATATGTCTCGTTAAAACTTTATTAGAAAAAGTCCAATGGGAAAAAACTCTAGTGAAGGAAAAAGAGTACATATTTCATATAATATATACTCCTAAATGAATACAATATATTCACTCCCCTCATGAAAACATCACTTAAGATCTCTGAGTCACCGCATACCAATATTGTGCACCAATTTTTCAAAAGTTGCAGTTGGTAATGCCTGTCTGTCAGGTTATCCTTCGAACAAATTTGTTGTACAATGATGTCACCATTTTCTGTGTAGAAAAGCTTCAGTGAAATATGTTTTCTTCTATTTCCTTTAATATATCATCCTTTGATTTGGGTTATGCAAACTGTGTTGTCTTCGTATAATATTATTTGAGAGTTTTTATTAGAAAAGAAGCTATATATTTCACGAATTTGTTGAGTCATTGATCTTAGTTATACACATTCTCGACTAGCCTCATGAATTGCAAGAATTTCAGCATGATTTGAGGAAGTGGCTGTTATAGTCTATTTCATCAATCGACATGATATAGCAGTTCCTCCATATGTGAGCAGATAACCTGTTTGAGATCTAGTTTTATGTGGATCAGATAAATATCCAAAATCTACATAACCAATTAGATCAAAATGTGATTTATTTGAATAAAATAAACTCATATAGATTGTTCCTCAGAGATAACGAAGTATATGCTTAATTTCGTTCTAATGTCTCTTTGTTGGAAAAGAACGATATCTTACTAATAAATTTACTGAAATTACAATATTTGGTCTTGTATTATTAGCAAGATACAAAAGTGCACCAATTACACTAAGATATAGTACTTTAGGACTAAAAAGTTCTTCCTTATCTTCTCGAGGTCGAGATATATCTTTCTTTATATCCAATTAATGGGCTTCCATGGGAATATTTAATGGATATGCTTTGTCCATATAAAATCTTTTAAAAAAATTTTCAGTATAAGTTGACTGATGAATAAATACTCCATCTGCTAAATGCTCAATTTGCAAACCAAGAAATTTTTTTCTTTTTACGAGATCTTTCATCTCAAATTCTTTCTTAAGATATTCTATTGCCTTTGAAAGCTCTTTAGGAGTTCCAATTATACTCAAATCATCAACATATATAGTTATAATAGCAAATCCTGATTGTGATTTCTATATAGAAACATACGATATAGTAGATGATTTTGATATCCTTCTTTCAATAAATATTCACTCTGGCGATTGTATCCGTCTTGATTGTTTCAATCCATATAGTGATCACTGTAACTTTATTGAATACAATTCCTGAAAATTTGATGTATATGTTTCAGATACCTTAAATCCTTATGGGATCTTCATATAAATATCATGATCAAGAAATTCATATAAATATGTTGTGACTATATCCATAAGATGCATATCCAGAATTTATACACTTATGCCAATTAAATATCTTAATGTAATTGCATCCACCACAGGAGAATACGTCTTCTCAAAATCAATACCAGGCCTTTGTGAAAAACCTTGTGCAACTAGTCTTGCTTTATATCTTATGATCTCACTATTTTCATTTCTTTTCCTCACAAATACCCATTTGTATCCCACAGGTTTAACACCTTCTAGTGTTCGGACTACTGGTCCAAAAACCTGACGTTTCCAAAATGATTTTAATTCTACCTCGATTGCTTCTTTTCACTGAAGTCAATCTTTTTTATGTCGAAATTCTTCAACAGATTTTGGTTTAGGATCTTCATTTTCAGATATAATATCAAGAGCAACATTATATGCAAAAATGTTGTCAATAATTACATTAGTTCGATTCTATCTTTTTTCTGGTCATGACATAGTTTATTGAAATCTCATTATTATCTTTAGGTATTTCACCTTCCTCACTAGTCATGTCGATGATTTCTTTATGGTTATTTACACCCTCAATGTAACGACCGACCCCCTAGTACTTAAGTTAGGCCGTTACTAAATACATGCATGCATGGAACTTAAAACGACACCTTTTTTATGGTGAAATAAATGCTAAATAAATAAGGTAAGTTCAAAAGTCATTCATTAAATTCATATATTAAAAACAAACAATAGGGTACCCATAAATCATAAAAGATAATAAATAAGTCTGAAAAAAATTCTTAATAGTATGTTTCAAACTGCAAAATTGAAAGTAAAAAAAAAAAAATGAAAAGAAATCTAAATCTCGTGAACGGATGCATAAAATTGGTCCCAGTGGCTCGATCACGAATTTCGCTTGTCAATCGTCGGTGCATCTCTACCTTTACCTGAAGCAACAACATGAGAAATGATGAGTATAAAATACTCAGTAAGTAACCCCACTACTGAGGTCAGGCTAGGCATCTATGTCCTCTAGATGCCTACCTCTGGTGGAACATATAAACTGCTCTAGTCCCCATGGGATACATACATACATACATGAAAAACTTATTTCTATCCTACTGTAGTTAAGTATGCCCACTATCTCTAGTAAGTCCCGTAGGACCCACAACTTCTGGTGAATCCCGAAGGAAACACATCCCCTGGTGAATCCCGAAGGAAACACAACCCCTGATGAATCCTGAAGGAAACACAACTCCTGGTGAATCCCGAAGGACATACAACCCCTGGTGAATCTCGAAGGACACACAACCCCTGGTGAATCCCGAAGGACACACAATCTCTGGTGAATCTCGAAGGAAACAAAATCTCTGGTGAATCCTGAAGGAAACAAATTCTCCGGTGAATCCCGAAGGAAACACAATATCTGATGAATCCCGAAGGAAATACAATCTCTAATGAATTCCAAAGGAAACACAATCTCTGGTGAATCCCGAAAGAAACATAATATCTAGTGGGCATCTAACTAATCAGTAAAGATACTATCACGGTCTCAACATCACAATGATCACAATATGGTTTTATAGCATACATATACACTTCAACATCATGGCTATACAACATGCATATATGCCTCAGTATCCTCATATCAAATACCACCTCAGTGAATCAAGTATCATCTCTTACTAGCATACAGGTATCTACGTACACAAATAAATCTTTCAGATTCTCATACAAGAACATATATCGTTCATACTATACTATCTATCTATCATGTTATCGTTCTGTCATAATATTCATCTATCATGTTATCGTTATGTCGTAATATTCATCTATCATGCTATCGTTCTGTCATAATATTCATTTATCATGCTAGCATTTATCTAGTGTCTAGCCTATGGGCAGTTCCAATAGTAAGATTACTTACCTCAAATTACGCCTAAGTGGCAAGCAATTTAATCTTTCTCCTAGCTTAGATGAATCTTGAAACAAGCCCAAAGTATAGTTTGTTCCAAATCTGCCTTCAATCTCTCAAACAAATGCCTCAATCTAGGTAATTCAATAATAGTGGTTAGAACCTAAAAAATTCAACAACTATATTTTAATTCAATCCTTCCAAGGCTTAATATACTTATCAAAATGTTGCTTGGTCCAAAATTAGTTTCTAACTCAAGTCCATTTACGAACCCAACTTAATCCTTTGCAACGCCTGACAACACACTTCTACCTTAAAAGTTCCTCCAATGCTCAAATCCCAAAATACACAGGTCCGGCGAGACCCAACTGTCAGAAGAACCAGATTGACACGTGGCTGATCGAAGGCATGAACGAAAATCCATAATTCGTCAGGAAAAAAAATTAAGCTTTGCGGCTGATGAATCGAACCAAGAGTGGTGTGACTTCGTCGTTGGGTGACTCTATTCGGGCGACGCGCAGATAAAACGACAAAGACAGACGTGACGTCGACGATTGACGAACGACCACGGCGTGACAATGGGAGACTAGCATCAAGCGGTCCTTGTGTTTGAGGAAGAAAAAGAAAATAGGGAGGGTTTAAGTGCACTCTTCCCAAGGGTTCTTTAATCCACCAAATATAAATATAAAATATTCTTTCCTTTTCTTTTCTTAAATTCCAAAACCCATAAATATATATTTTCTTTTTTCTTTTTTTTTCCTTAGTAAATATATCACATAAAACTCAAATCTTTCACCTCTTCTCCAATTAATTAGATAAATATCAAAATAAATTCACCAACTTTAAATCACTTATTTCCAAAATTCTAAATCCCAAAATTAAATTCAAACTTTCCAAATTAACTTACATCCAAATTTATAAATCTTTTTAGATATTTGATTTAATAAATTCCAAATAAACCAATTATCTTCTCCTAATTCTTTAATTAAATTTTGGATCCAAACTCCAAAAATTAAAGGGGTAAAATTTTAAAACCACAATTTTCCCTTTTCCCACTTAAATTTAAATTCCTAAAAAAAAAAAAAAAAAAAAAAATCAAAATTCCTTATCCATATAATTCAAGTATCCCTTCCAATTAATTTAAAACTCTAGTCAAAAGAATCCACATTAACCAATAAAACTTCTTCAATTATAACAATTTGATTCCAAATTCCAAAGATTAGAGAAACTAAAATTCAATAATTTGTGATAATTAACTTAAAACTTCCTACAACACGGGATGTTACATTCTTCCCTCCTTAAAGAACTTTTGACCTTGAAAGTTCATTTCTGAAAAAGCTCCGAGTACTGGGCCCTCATCTCTTCCTCTTGCTCTCAAATGGCTTCCTTGAACTGATGATTCTACCACAACACTTTCACAAAATCTATCTCCCTGTTACGCATCGTTTTTGCCTCTTTGGCGAGGACTTCCATGGGCTTCTCCTCGTAGCTTAAGTTATCATTCAACTGTAATAGCTCAGAGTCAACTACATGGGGATGGATCTTCCACATACTTTCTTAACATCAAAACATGGAAGACATTGTGAACTGAAGATAATCATGGAAGCAATTCTAATCGGTAAGCTATGAGGCAAATTCGCTCCAAGACCTCGAAAGGCCCAATGAATCTCAGACTCAACTTCCCTTTCCTAAAAAACCTCATAACATCGTTCATAGGTGCCACTTTTAAGAACACTTTATCATTAGTCTCAAATTCCAGGTCCTTACGTCTCACATCGACATAGCTCTTCTGTCTGCTCTGAGTTGTTTTCATACGAGCTCTGATCTTCTGTATTGCCTCATTTGTGGTCTGCACTAGCTCAGGTCCTAGCAATTACCTCATCCCAACACACAGGAGACATATAGCTCTTTCTATATAGGGCCTCAAATGGTGATATGCCCATGCTAATCTGATAACTATTATTCTATGCAAATTCCACTAAATGCAGGTGAGAGTCCCATCTCCTGAAAACTCACACGCACAAACGCCTCAAACGTTCTTTCGGACCATCAGTATGTGGGTGAAAAGCTATACTAAATCCCATCGAGTACCCAATACTAACTGGAGACTCTAAAAAACAAAAAAAAAATAGATGTAAAACGAGGGTCGTCATTTGACATAGCTAAAAATAGCATCAAAAGAGGTGTGACAACCCCTTTCATACATAACTATGAAACTTAAGATGCTGAAAACCAACAATATTTTAACACGTTCAAGCTAAGAATCATGAAAACTGTCATGAACTTAAGAAAGTCTTATCCAATAAAAAACATATATCTGAGCTTACCATTTTTCACAGGTAAAACTTCAAATATGCAGTGGAGAAACTGGTCGTACTACATAATGCGTCATCTGAAGATACATACCAAAACAAATCTGGTCAACTAAAAAATGCTTCTACTCTAGAAGCGCCGACTGTGATGTCTTTCTTAGGGTCTACATGTCTGAGAATAACTCTGTCTAATTAAGTCTCACATTCATGAGAAACTCATCATGAGGCTCTATACTATTATGGACTATAAAACTTGCTTTAGCCAATTCTCATATTATTCTTTAGCCTTAAAACAATCACATAACATTACTTAGACCCTGTTGCAGATGAGTCTGAAATTCCCTCTAAAACTGAGGTTTTGAAGCCCCTGGATGCTAGAGCATCAGACAATTGATAACACATTTCCATAACCTCGTAATAACCATAATAGTGTTGGGGTTGATGCCCTAAAGTCTCGTGTCCTATAGTTTGTAAACAGTTTGTACGAATGCTTGTGTTGTTAATATATGATATTTACTTCACATCTTGTATTTTGCTTAACTACTTGTTTTATTTTCTTTACCACAAACTAATAAACATAAAATCTCTGGTTATCTATATGTGACTCAAGCATGTATGTGGTGACATACAAGTGGATCATGTCTTGAGTGATAACCAAAATGGTCTTTAGTATATGAATATAGGAGGAAAACCTTATCCTGGTAATGCTACGGATGCGGCCCGCTTTGTAGAATGGTCACAAGTGTTGTGAATTATCACAGATGGTCTGATCCTGATCATTCGTGTTGGGGACATGCGAGGAGGGGCGTCCTATACAAAGAGTTTGTATAAGACCTGACTACTATGGCAATGAAAAGGCAATGGAAGCCCGATTAGTGAAGCTGTTGCAACCGCTCTGATGGGGAAGTTGCAGGAACTGATCCGTAGCACGATGACAGGACAGCCTGCCTAGACTCAGGCTCAGGAGGAACCGGTGTCACCCGAGCCGTTACGAAAAACCCGTCCGCAGGACAAGGACACGCTGAGCCTGTCTCTCGAGGCCAAACATTTAAGGGATTTTTGAGAGTATGACCCTCGCCCTTTTGATGGATCGTTAGGAGACCCCACCAAGGCAGAACTATGGTTGTCATCCATTGAGACAATTTTCTGTTTTATGAGGTGCCCGGAAGAGCAAAAACTGCAATGCGCAGTCTTTATGTTAACTGGTAAAGCAGAAATTTGGTGGCATTCGGTAGAAAAGATGATCGATATTGGAGGTGACGTTGCAACCTGGGAACTGTTCAAGGAACGTTTTTATGAGAAGTACTTTTCGGCCAACACCTGATATAATAAGCAGGCAAAATTCTTGAACCTGAAGCAAGGCGTTATGTCAGTGGAGGAGTACGAGCAAGAATTCGATAAGCTGTCTCAGTTTGCTCCTAAGCTAGTGGCCACCGAGGCAGTGAGGATCGAGAGATTTATCCAGGGCTTGAGGAGCGGGTTGTGAGGGATGGTGCATGCCTTGGATCTTAAGACGTATGTCGCGATACTGCGAGCCGCTGTAAGGATTGATCCCGACTCCCAAGGGGGAGAGGAATACAAGAGGTCACTCGGGATTGGGACCTCCGCAGGGCAGAAAAGGATGGCTGAGCACAGGACTCTTGAACATCAACAGAGGGGTCAGAACATAGTGCATGCTCTACGTCAGTGAGGACAACAGTGTACCCAGGCTGGGAATGATAGGGAGGATAGACCGATATGCATTACTTGCAGTAAGCAACACTGAGGACGTTGTTTAACCGACTCTGGGAATTGTTTCCGATGTGGCCAGAAGGGACATATGGCAGATAGATGCCCAAGGAAGAATGAGCCTGAGCACAGAAGCCAGCCCGTAAGATCGTTCCAGGGAGGCCCGAATCGCCAACAACAGCAAGGAAAGGTATTTTCTACCACTCGACGTGAGGCCGAGAAGTCAGGCATCGTGGTGACAGGTACAGTTCCCATTTTGGGACACCATGCTCTTGTTTTATTTCACTCTGGTTCTTCGCACTCGTTTATATCTGCTATTGTGAGACACGCTATGTTAGACTCAGAACCATTGCCATTTGCATTGTCTATTTCCACTCCATCGGGAGAGATCATGTTAGCTACATAAAAGATAAAGGCATGTCAGGTAGAGGTAGCCAACTGCGCATTAGATGTAACCCTATAATTTTAGATATGCGCAACTTTGATGTTATACTAGGCATGGATTGGTTAGTTGATAACCATGCCAGAATAGATTGCTCTCGTAAGGAGGTTATCTTTAACCCTCCTACAGGAGCCAGTTTTAAGTTTAAAGGGGTTGGGACCGTAGTCCTACCCAAGGTGATATCCACATTGAAGGCCAGTAGGCTATTCGACCAAGGAGCCTGGGGCTTTTTGGCCAGTGTGGTAGACACCAAGGAGAATGAAGTTACCTTGACTTTAAAGCCAATAGTGAGGGATTTTCCAGATGTGTTTCTAGAAGACCTTCCCGGATTGCCCCCGCAGTGGGAGATAGATTTTGCCATTGAATTGGAGCCAGGCATAACCCCTATTTCAAGGGCCCCGTACAGGATGGCCCCGGCAGAGTTGAAGGAACTAAAAATCCAATTGCAGAAGTTGTTGGACAAGGGTTTCATTCGCCCTAGCGTGTCACCATGGGGTGCACCCGTTTTGTTTGTGAAAAAGAAAGATGGATCGTTACGTCTGTGCATATGAACAAAGTGACTGTCAAGAATAAATATCCCCTTCCCAGGATCGATGATTTGTTTGACCAGTTATAGGGAGCTACGGTATTCTCTAAGATTGACCTCCGGTCAGAGTACCACCAGCTGAGGATAAAGGGCAGTGACATACCCAAGATAGCCTTCTGTTCGAGGTATGGACATTATGAGTTCATAGTGATGTCATTCGGCCTAACGAATGCACCAACAGTGTTCATGGATCTGATGAATAGGGTGTTCAAGGAATTCCTCGACACCTTCATGATTGGTTTTTTTTTTATGATATTTTGATTTATTCCAAGACAGAGGCCGAGCTTGGGGAGCATTTGAGGAAAGTTTTGGAGACATTGAGAGCCAATAAGCTATATGCTAAGTTTTCTAAATGTGAATTTTGGTTGAAGCAGGTGTTCTTTCTAGGGCATGTGGTATCCAAGGAAGGTGTCTCAGTGGATCCTGCAAAGGTGGAGGCAATTACGGGTTGGGCTCGTCCAACCATGGTTAGTGAGGTGCGCAGCTTCCTGGGGTAAGCAGGCTACTACAAACGGTTCGTGAAGGATTTTTCTCACATAGCCGCCCCATTAACTCAGTTGACCCGGAAGGGGGCAACATTTGTTTAGAATGAGGATTGTGAAAGCAATTTCCAGGACCTCAAGCACAGGCTGGTTTCAGCCCTAGTTCTCACAGTACCGGATGGATCAGATGGTTTCGTCATTTCAGTAATGCATCCAAGAAGGGGTTGGGATGCGTATTGATGCAACAGGGTAGAGTAGTTGCTTACGCTTCACGTTAGCTGAAGAAGCACGAACAGAATTATCCCACGCATGACTTGGAGTTAACAGCGGTGGTTTTTGCTCTCAAGATCTGGAGACATTACTTGTATGGAGAAAAGATACAGATCTTCACCAACCACAAGAGTTTGAAGTACTTTTTCACTCAGAAAGAGCTAAACATAAGGCAAAGAAGGTGGTTGTAACTAGTAAAGGATTATGGCTATGAAATTTTGTACCACCAGAGGAAAGCAAACGTAGTGGTAGATGCTTTAAGGAAAAAGCTGGCCCATTCCGCATCTCTCATTACTGGACAGACTCACCTATGCACGGAACTGGAGAGGGCAGAGATTGTAGTAGTCGTGGGAAAGGTCGCGGCACAGTTAGCACAGTTGTCGGTGCAACCAAGCCTAAGGAAGAAGATTATTGATGCATAGCGAGACGACCCTTATTTGGAGAGACGACCCTTATTTGGAGGAGAGAGTTCATAGAGTGGAGTCAGGCCAAGATAGCGAATTCTTTGTGTCAGCAGAATGTGGCCTTCTTTATCAGGGGCGTCTGTGCGTGCCGACGGTTAGTGACATTAAGGATGAGCTGTTGTCAGAGGCTCATAGTTCCCTATTCTCGGTCCACCCTGGCAGCACCAAGATGTACCAAGATCTGAAACGTTACTATTGGTGGAATGATATGAAAAGAGAGGTTGCGGAGTTCGTCAGTAAGTGTTTGGTGTGCCAGCAGGTGAAAGCCACGAGGCAGAGGCCAGCAGGCTTGTTACAACCATTAAATGTACCAGAATGAAAGTAGGAGCATGTGTCTATGGACTTCATCGTGGGGTTGCCTAAGACTAGTAAAGGTTTCACTGTGATATGGGTCGTTGTAGACAGACTTACGAAGCTAGCACATTTCATACCTGGAAAGTCCACCTTTTCAGTGAATAAGTGGGCATGGATATACAGGAAAGAAGTGGTAAGATTGCATGGAGTACCCGTGTCCATTGTGTCGGACAAAGACCCTCGTTTCATGTCTAACTTCTGGAAGAGTCTCCAGGCGACATTAGGGACCTGGTTAAACTTTAGTATAGCGTTCCACCCTCAGACTGATGGGCAGACAGAGAGATTGAATCAGATACTGGAAGACATGTTGCGTGCCTGTGCCATAGAGTTTTTCGGAAGCTGGGATGCTCACTTGCACTTAATGGAGTTTGCGTACAATAATAGCTACCAGTCCACTATTGGAATGTCACCCTTTGAGGCCCTATATGGGAAGAGTTACAGGTCCCCTATGTGTTGAGATGAGGTAGGAGAGAGGAGATTGTTAGGACCTGAATTGGTGCAGACCACAAATGAGGCCATACAAAAGATCAGGGCTCGTATGCAGACAGCCCAGAGTAGACAGAAGAGCTATGCCGATGTAAGATGTAAGGACCTGGAATTTGAGACGGGGGTGAAAGTGTTCTTAAAGATGGCACCCATGAAGGGTATTCTGAGGTTTGGCAGGAAAGGAAAGTTGAGTCTAAGATTCATTGGACCTTTCGAGGTCCTGGAACGAGTTGGCCCTGTAGCTTACCATTTGACCTTACCTCTAGCATTGTCTTCAGTTCATAATGTCTTCCATGTTTCGATGCTAAGAAAGTATGTGGCAGATCCGTCCCATGTAGTTGACTACGAGCCCTTACAATTGAATGATAACTTGAGCTACGAGGAGAAGCCCATAGAGATTCTTGCCAGAGAACTAAAGACATTGCACCGTCGGGAAATCACTTTTGTGAAAGTTCTATGGTAGAACAACCAGTTCAGGGAAGCCACCTGGGAGCGAGAGGACGAGATGAAGGCCCAGCATCGGAGCTTTTTCAAGGATGAACTTTCGAGGACGAAAGTTCTTTGAGGGGGGGGAGAATGTAACATCCCACACCTTTTTATTTATTTATTAATAATGTAAAACTTTTCCCTTTTCAGTAATTGTCCTTAGTTGAAGGGCATGTTTGGAATTCTGAATTTAAAGTATAAATGCGAGGATTTAAGTGTTGTCGTGGAATTTATTAAAAAATTATTCAATTTGAAAAGTTATGGCAGGAATTAATTATTTTTGGAAAAAGGAAAGTAATTAAATAGTATAAAGTGGGTTAAGGAAAGGATTTAATTAAAGTTATACTATTTTCCTTTTATTATTATTATTATTATTATTATTTTATTTTTTTTATCATCATCATCATCATCATCATCATCATCATCATCATCATCATTATTATTATTATTATTTTAAAAAATAAAAGGACCCCCCTCACATTTTCCCTCACACGAGCCCCCCTCCTCCGTTTTCTGCTTCCTCGCCGCCTCTCTGTATCGCGCCTCTCAGCTGTCCTATCGTCGCCGTTCGTGGGTTCCGGCTGGCCAGATCCTGCCGGTCAGACACGCTGCCAGTCGCCCAGCTCTCCAAACTACCGTCGCCTGAGCCCAAGCTGATCTCCACCGTCGCTCGTCGTGTAAGCTTCTGCCTAGCCGACTCCTTCGCAGCACGTCCGCTCAACCCGCCTAGATTCGAGCCGCCGACGTCCTCCTCCGCCAGATTCGAGCTCCCGACTGCTTCCAGCGCCGCCAGCCCTGTTCGTCGCCAGGACCCGCCTACACCACTAGACTTGTGCTTTGAGTAAGCGATTGATTATTTTTGGGCAAGATTTTGGTTGATCTAGTTTGATTACCCATTTGGATTTTGGGTTAAAAATTTGTTATCTCTATATTTGGAATCCAAATCCAAGATTGGAGTACTTCAGAGTGCACAGCGTGCTGTTTAGTGAATTCGAGTTCATTCGGCAAGTATTTTTTGGTAAGCATTGTGACCCTTGTTGTTGATTATTAGGTACTTTTGGTTGTTGGACTGATGAAGAGTTTGGTTTTAGTTTCTCGAAGGTTCCAAGTCGTTGTCCTTTGGGTTCTAAAATCTGCTAAGAAGAAATTTTGAGTCGAAATCTCGTGAGTGTTGGTTGATCAAGTTTCGTTGGGTAAGTTCATTGGTGATCCCAAAATTTAATTTGTGTATGGATCTTGGTTCCAAGAATTTAAAATTTGTGTTATGTTTTGTATTAGGGGACTTAGTTCAAGGGTTTTTGGTTGGAGATCATTAGCTTGGATTAAAAATCGAAATTTGATTTTGAGGTAAGTAATCTTACTACTGGAACTGCCCACGGGCCAGGCTTTAGTTGTATGCTAGCATGATAAGTGTATGTTATGATAAATGTTAGCATATTGATTGATAGTATGACCCGAATCAAAGTATGTTCTGGCACGAATTCTGATTTTTTTACATACACACCTAAGTACTTGATCGTTAGTATGTGATAGTATGTGTTTTCATATGTCGATGTCTGATCTGCTGGTGTTGAGGCATACTTGTATGTTGTGGATTTATGATGTAAGTTAAGCATGGATGATGTATAATATGTTGTTAAGAAATATGTATATGTGATGAAGCCATGGTATCAAGGATTTTTATGTATGTTTTAGAACTGTACAATGTTGAATCTTAGCACGTTAAGACTGTGTGAATATCCTCATTGATTAATTAGATGCTCACCAGTTTGTGTTTCCTTTGGGATTCACCAGTTTGTGTTTCCTTCGGAATTCACCAGTTTTGTGTTTCCTTTGGGATTCACCAGTTTTGTGTTTCCTTCGGGATTCACCAGTTTTGTGGGCATACTTAACTACAATAGGATAGGACTCAGTCTCTTATCTGGTACATGTATTTATGTGCCATAGGTGGGTATCTAGAGGACATAGATGCCTAGCCTGACCTCAGTGGTGGGGTTACTTACTGAGTATTTCATGCTCATTCTTTCCTATGTTGATGTTTCAAGTAAGGGTAGAGATGCACCGGTGATGGCTCAGTGGAATTCGTGATCGTGCCACTAGGACTAGTTTTTTTTACACTTCCGCATCATGACATTTAGAGTCCTTATTTTTCCCTTAATATTTACTTTTATTATTTTAAACTTATTATTAAGAATTACTTCTTTTATATACTTTTAATAGTCTTTACGAATTATGGGTACCCTATTATTGTTTTAACAATTTCATTTAATAAATGTCTTTTGAACTTCTTTTGTTTAATTAACATTTATTTCAACATAACTGAGCGTCGTTTTAAATTCTATGCATGCATTTATTTTAGTATCGACCTAACCTAAGTCCTAGGGGGTCGGGTCGTTACAGTTAACGTCTCGTTATATAACACCGCTCATGACAGAGACTTCACTTCACTAGGATGACCATAAGTAACATGACATCAATCCTGAGTGAGTTGGGAACTCCTGCTATTGAGGGCGGTCCTTTAATTTGTATGGGTGCAAGTGCCCAGTTCGCCGATTCAAACCTACCATTTTGGGGATTCATCTGATTTGGGAGCTGGAAACTTAGCTACACAAGATGGAATTCACTCCTTCCCCGAGGTAGGGGTAAGTAGATAGATAGCTCCCTTAAGGGCTAATTCCGGGGCTTGAACGATGTAGCGCCACACACCTTCTTTTGGCCCGAGAGGTGTTCACACATAGTTGGACTATGTTGTATTGTTCATTAGAGGAATCAGTGGTACTTAAGAAGTGAGATTAACTACAGGGGCAAAACGGTAATTTGGCCGAACATCTGTGAAGGGTCATCGTACTCATGACTGGTTATATCCGAAGGACACAGAAATATATCTGTGGTAAGAATAGTTCAACTGTTGGTCTTTAGTGCAATGTTTGATAGTTAACGGATTGTGGATCTCGTGGCTAAAGAGTTTAGTCAGCTATTCACGAACCGTTGGAGCTTCGAGCCACAGGTCCATTAGGTCCTCTGGGTAGCTTGGATAAAGTTGAGAACCAATGTTTGGGTTAATTTGAAATGTTCAAATTGACAAGAGGAAGTTCAATTATATATGATATAATTGGACTGGTTAATTATATATGATATCATTGGCTAAATGTATGAGATAGATTATTTAGGAGGAAATTAGATATAAATATGATTTATATCAAGTAAAGGAGAAAATACTATAGTAGATTTGTGATATCAAACTATAGGGTAAAAATATAATATGATTATATTAATTAATTAATTAGTTGGTTAATTATATGATAATTAATCGAAAATTCACTTTCGGACGTGGGTTAGTGGAGCAACGTCAGTTATTGTAATCGATGAACTAAAATGAAAAACGTTTTCATTTTTGAATCATTAAATCGATTGCCTAAATCATCAAGAAGAGCGTGCGTTGATAGAATTCTAAACGATCGCTTACGTAAAACGAGAGCCTATACGATAGTCCTCTTGCGCCTAAACAATCTTCCTCGCGCGCCTAAACGATCTCATGTTGTTTCCTACATGATCGGATAGCTTTTCTAAACGATCATATAGTGTGCCGATTTTTCTAAACAATCGTATACCTTTTCCTAAATGATCGTTCAGTAAATTCTACACAATCGTGTATCTTTTTTCTAAATGATAGGCATTCTGCTATGCAATAGCGTCTTTTTCCCTCCCACTTGCTTATCGCCTACACGATTCGTGTGTCCTCCTTCCTCTACCAAATTCACCAAAGACCACCCTTTGGGTTTTCACTCCGAGAATACCTGGGGCTCTTTAGTGGTGGTATCGTCCCCGTGCAGTCGTGAGTTTGCGGTTTTTCGTGCTGCTGCAGTCGACGCTTCCGCTGGGCATTGGTAGATTGCGTGGAGGTTTTCCACTACGTTGGAGTTTCGAAGATTGAAGATTGTCTTCAACTAGTATGGAACTCTCTCCTTTGTTATGTTCTTGTTCTTAGCATGCCGTTAATTAAGATTTATTTGCATAACTATTCGTATGAATGTATAATGTTGTATTTTGGTCACTGTGAGATCGGAGCGATCCGAACACGCTCATGGAACTCTTCGATATGAGATCCTTCAAATTGATCCCTGAAGTTCGTTGTTTTTAACGATAAAACCTTCTTGATTCATAAGTCCTAGCTTGGATTACTCGTACTCCCTAAAGCTAGTTAACTCATTGCCCATGAAAGAGAAAACATACTATCTTGTAATGCTCCAAACCCACTTTAGCAACTTCTTGTTCTCAACTCAACTTTATTACCAAGTCAATCCCTTATGCCAATGGTTATATTGGAAGATCCAACTTACTTACTTTTGTGCATATACCACTTTTGTCTACCTTGAGCTAGATTATTTTCCTTTTTCAATCAACTTGATGGTCTTTCTAGTTCCTGTTTCCAACTAGCACACAAACTCAAAATCCCTTAAATCTTACTAATGCCCTCAATGATTTACCTCTTAACTAATGAAGCCTCAACATACCATGTCAGTGGTTCTTGAATATCTACTACTACCAGTAACTCCACTTTAGCTTATCCCTTCTCGACCTTCTATTTCGGTAACAGATTCTTGTGTTGAAACAAAGTTCCATACCAATCACCTACATAAGCTATCTTTCCATCTAACACATATTGTCCTAAAGTTCTACATGATAATGGGGTATTCTTCTTTTACACTAGAACAAATACCTTGTAACCCCTCGTATCAAGCCTCCAGACCATACTTAACTAAGAGTTTTGAACACATTAAATTTCTCTTTCTTTCCAAAAGAGGAAATTTTCTTGGATACTTTTCTCTCCTTTACACTTATCTTTGATAAAACCACTAAATTCAAGACACCTCCTTTTTTTTCGTTTTTCTTTTTTTTTTCTTTTTTTCCCCACTTTCCAAGTGGAACATAATCTCTTTACTAAATTATATTTTACTTAACTTCTCCATAAGTCTTTACCTCTCTCACTAAGAATTTCCATCTTGTAGAATTCCTCTTTGCCAATTTGCATACTTTTAAACTCTAAAAGACTTTTGTTTCTTCAAATTTGCGTAACTTGGATCTCCTCATCACAATAAGGCTTTGGGTTTAGTCTAGGTATACTAAAATAATCTTTCAATCCTAAACAAATAACACCTTGCTTTAACCCCTTTGAGTCCAAGGTTGTGTCCAAATATTTTAACTTCCTTTAATGACATCTATTCGCTAGATATTCCAAAAGAATTCTTCATATCATTACACATACTTTACATAGTTCGTCAAGTCTTAGTATTACCCAAATGATTATGACTTATGAATCCTTTCTAAAATTCTTCTCTAAATGTTGGGTTTTTAATATCTCAAAACCTTTAATAAATTTATAGACTCTTCTTCTTTTCCTCCTTATTCATAAAACAACTTTTAACCTTATACTTGAGTACTGACCTGTGTATTTATACTACCAGTGATTGATCAATTCCTTTAATAAATGATTATGACTTATGATCTACATAAAACATAACACTAGTCCTTGATCAATTCCTGTCTCGACAATTTTATTCATTGGCTTAAACATTTAAATATCTTCATTCCTAAATTGTCATAACTATACATAGTTTCATCAAACTTTAGCATCTCTGAGCTGAAGTATATATTTGTTCGTTCCTAACATAATTTCCATGAGATAAACTAGTGCCAAGTGACCTCACAATTTACTCTACTTTACTATTCTCCTTTTATAGTGTCGTACCTGATAATCCTCTTATAATAATTTCTAACGAGTCACTGACCTAGCATTAGAACATAAATGGTGCATTTAAGCTAAACAAATATTTTAATGCACAACTATCATAAAACTTGTAATTGATAAGACGTACCTGGCGATGACGAGAAATCCGTTCATGGGCCACAGGGACAATCTGGACTTACATAGTAAGTCAGTCTACAGAACCTAAACATGGGCTCTGATACCAACTGTAACGATCCAGCCCCATAGGACTCAAGTTAGGCCGTTACTAAATACATGCATGCATGGAACTTAAAACGACACCCTGTTATGGTGAAATAAATGCTAAATAAATAAGGTAAGTTCAAAAGTCCTTCATTAAATTGAAATATTAAAAACAAACAATAGGGTACCCATAAATCATAAAAGATAATAAATAAATCTGAAAACAATTCTTAATAGTATGTTTCAAACTTCAAACTGAAAGTAAAAAAAACCAGTCCCAGTGGCTCGATCACGAATTCTGCTTGTCAATCGTCGGTGCATCTCTACCTTTACCTGAAACAACAACATGAGAAAGGATGAGTATAAAATACTCAGTAAGTAACCCCACTATTGAGGTCAGGCTAGGAATCTATGTTCTCTAGATGCCAACCTCTGGTGGAACATATAAACTGCTCTAGTCCCCATGAGACACATACATACATGAAAAACTGATTTTTATCCTACTGTAGTTAAGTAGGCTCACTACCTCTAGTAAGTCCGTAGGACCCACAACTTCTGGTGAATCCCAAAGGAAACATAACCCCTGGTGAATCCCGAAGGAAACATAACCCCTGGTGAATCCCGAAGGAAACACAACCCCTGGTGAATCCTGAAGGATACACAATCTCTGGTGAATCTCGAAGGAAACACAATCTCTGGGAAATCCCGAAGGAAATATAATCTCTGGTGAATCCCGAAGGAAACACAATCTCTGGTGAATCCTGAAGGAAACACAATCTCTGGTGAATCCTGAAGGAAACACAATCTCTGGTGAATCCCGAAGGAAACACAATATCTGGTGAATCCCAAAGGAAACACAATATCTAGTGGGCATCTAACTAATCAGTAAAGACACTATCACGGTCTAACCGTCACAATTATCACAATATGGTTTTATAGCATACATATACATCTCAACATCATGGCTATACAACATGCATATATGCCTCAATATCCTCATATCAAATATCACCTCAATGAATCAAGTATCATCTCTTACTAGCATGCAAGTATCTACGTGCACAAATCAATCTTTCAGATTCTCATACAAGAACATATATCGATCATACTATACTATCTGTCTATATGTTATCGTTCTATCATAATATTCATCTATCATGCTATCGTTCTGTCATAATATTCATCTATCATGCTAACATATATCTAGTGTCTGGCCCATGACCAGTTCCAATAGTAAGATTACTTACCTCAAATTACGTCTAAGTGGCAAGCAATTTAATCTTTTTCCTAGCTTAGATGAATCTTGAATCAAGCCTAAAGTATAGTTTGTTCCAAATATGCCTTCAATCTCTCAAACAAATGCCTTAATCTAGGCAATTCAATAATAGTGGTTAGAACCTCAAAAATCTAACGACTATATTTTAATTCAATCCTTCCAAGGCTTAATATATTTACCAAAATGTTGCTTGATCCAAAATTAGTTTCGAACTCAAGTCCATTTGCGAACCCAACTTAATCCTTCGCAACATCTGACAACACACTTCTACCTTAAAAATTCCTCCAATGCTCAAATCCCAAAATACACAGGTCCGGCGAGACCCGACGGTCGGAAGAACCAGATCGACACGTGGCTGATCGAAGACATGAACGAAAAGCCATAAAACGGCAGAAAAAAAAACTAAGCTTCGCGACTGATGAATCGAACCAGGAGCGGCGTGACTTCGTCGTCGGGCGACTCTATTCGGGCGACGTGCAAACGGAACGACAAAGACGGATGTGACGTCGACGACTAACGGACAACCAAATGGCGCGGCGATGGGAGACTGGCATCGGGCAGTCCTTGTGTTTAAAAGGAAGAAGAAGAAAATAGGGAGGGTTTCAGTGCACTCTTCCCTAGGGTTCTTTAATCCACCAAATATAAATATAAAATATTCTTTTCTTTTCTTTTCTTAAATTCCAAAACCCATAAATATATTTTTTTCTTTTTTCTTTTTTTTTTCCTTAGTAAATATATCACATCAAACTCAAATCTTTCACCTCTTCTCCAATTAATTAGATAAACCTCAAAATAAATTTATCAACTTTAAATCACTTCTTTCCAAAAATTCTAAATCCCAAAATTAAACTCAAACTTTCCAAATTAACTTAATCCAAATTTATAAATCTTTTTAGATATTTGATTTAATAAATTCCAAATAAACCAATTATCTTCTCCTAATTCTTTAATTAAATTTTGGATCCAAACTCCAAAAATTAAAGAGATAAAATTTTAAAACCACAATTTCCTCTTTTCCTTCTTAAATTTCAATTCCTAAAAAAAAAAAAAAAAAAAAAAAAAAAAAAAAAAAAAAAAAAAAAAATTCCTCATACCATATAATTCATTTATTCCCTTCCAATTAATTTAAAACCTAGTCAAAGATCCACATTATCCAATCCAAACTTCTATCAACGTATTAATTTGATTCCAAATTCCAAAGATTAGAGAAACTAAAATTCTTAAAACTTACTACAACTCGAGATGTTACACTCAACCAAGTCTTTTTCACTATTAATTATTTTTAGTTTGCGATGATTTTTATCTTTGGAACCCACTGGTCTACCACACTTCTGGCGTATTCCAGACTCATTGATGATAACTTGTTGTGTTGGGATATCATTTTTTTATGGAACATTTGCAGCTGGTGTATGTGACTTAGTTACTGGAACATTTGCAGCTGCTGTATGTGACTTAGTTACTTTCTTTGTATCTATAAATGCATCTGGCAATTGATTTGCTATTTTTTATAAATGAATTATTTTCTGAACTTCAAGTTCACATTGATCTGTACAGGGATCTAAATGAGACAATAGCGATGCATTCCATGTAATTTTTTTTTTAATTTTTTAATTCCTCCCACTAGTGTTGGAAAATTTGTCTCATTAAAATGACAATAAGCAAATCGTGCAGTAAATACATCATCCGCCAAGGGTTGAAGATATTTAATAATTGATGGGTAATCATATCCAACATATATTCCTAACATCCTTTGAGGACCCATGCTAGTGCGTTGTGGTGGAGTAATTGGAACATATACTGCACCCCCAAAAATTCTTGGATGAGAATATTTGACCATAAGCTAATTGTAATGGCGAGTACTTATGTTAAGCTACTGGCCTAATACATACAAGTGACCCTATATGAAAAATATCATGTCTCATATAGATGAAAGAAGTTTAGTTCTCATAAGTAATGGTCTTGCAATTAATTGCAAACGTTTTATAAATGATCATGCTAAACCATTTTGTGTATTAACATGAGATACAGGATATTCAACACTTATCCCAATTGACATATAATAATTATCAAAAACTTGGGATGTAAATTCACCAACATTATCAAGACGAATGGTCTAATTATATAATCAGGAAATTGTGATATTAACTTAATTATTTAGGCAAGTAATCTTGCAAATGCAAGATTTGACAATAAATACATGTGTGACTATCTACTGAATGCATCTATTAATACCATAAAATATCTAAATTGTCCACTTGGTGGGTTATTGGGTCCACATATATCACCATGAATTCGTTCTAAAAATGTTGGTGATTCAACCCCCACTTTAGCTGGTGATGGTCAGTTTATCAATTTTCCATAAGAGCAAGCATCACATGATAATTCATTAGTTTGAAGAATCTTCTGGTCCTTCAATGGGTGTCCATTTGAATTCTCAATAATTCTCCTCATCATTATAGATCCTAGATGACCCAATCAATCATGCCAAATTATAAATATGTCTGGATTCATGAACTTCAGATTCATTGTTGCATATATGTCAATTACTCATATATGAGTATAATACAATCTAGAAAATAAAGCAGACAACTCTTTCAATAGATGTTTTTCATTTGAAATAGTGGATATGATATATAGATATTCCACATTATTCTTAGTATTAGTCTCAATATGATAACCATTGCAACGTATATCTTTAAAACTTAGAAGATTTCTCTTTGATTGACTAGAGAACAATGCATTGTCAATTGTAATTTTTTATTCCTCTAGGCAAAATAATATTTGTTTTTCCTAAATCTTTGATCAAGTTTGAAGAACCTGATATTATATTTACTTTTTCTTTCAGCATTGTTAATTTGGAAAAATATTTTTTATTTGTAAGTATTGTGTGTGTAGTTGCAGTGTCTATCAAACATAGATCTTCTTTAGTCATTTTTTAAACACCCAACATATGAACATGATCCATGTTTCTTTATTAAAAGAAAATAATTATAATAAGAAAAACAACACTTAAAATATGCAAAAGTTGCTAAAAAAACATGAAGATAGATAAAAGAAAACAATAACATTAAGTCTAGATATTCTCAAAATTAAAAGAAACACGTGATGTTCCATCAACTGTGTCAATCTTCTCTTCAGGAGATTCAAAAAATTCTGTCACATCCAAATTTGTCATATGGGATGGGTCAAATATATCATTATCTTGGTATGCAAAATTTTTTTCCACATTTTTTCCTTTTTCCCTCAGGGAGGCTTGATAGAGGTTAATGGAGTGTTTTGACGTACGACAGGTACGTGACCAATGCCCAATCATTCCGCATCAGAAGCATTTATTTTCAACACTTTTTTAACTCTTATCTTGTGGAACATTTCCTTTGTGATCAACATTTTATGTGGTTATTTTGAAATTTGAATGATTAAACTTCTTCTGCCACAGTCATGTCCTCGACCGCGACCACGATTATAATTAAAATTTACAGCATTCACTTCAACGAATGGTGTCGTTCCGGTTAGTCGAGATTCATGATTTTTCATGAATAACTCGTTATTTTGTTCGGCCATGAGAAGACATGAAATTAATTCAGAATACTGTTTAAAACATTTATTTCGATATTGCTGCTACAGGAGCATATTCGAGACATGAAATGTAGAAAATGTCATCTCTAACATATCAGCATCAGTAATTTTTTCTCCGCATAACAACAATTTTGAACTGATTTTAAATAATGCTGAATTTTCATCACTTACTAATTTAAAATCTTGTAGCCTCAAATGCATCCACTCACAACGAGTCTTAGGAAGAATAACTGTCTTTTGATGATTACACTTTTCTTTCAATTTTTTCCACAAAATACGGGGATCTTTCGTTGTAAGATACTCCATTTTTAATCCCTCGTGAAGATGATGACGAAGAAAAATCATAGTTTTTGCTTTGTTCTCACTAGATGTCGTATTTCCTTCTTTAATTGTTTCTACCAAGTTCATAGCATGCAGGTGAATTTCGACATCGAGCATCCATGACAAATAACTATTGCCATTAATGTCAAAGGCTGTGAATTCTAATATTGTAAGATTTTTCATGACAACACTATCACAAAATATTGTATTTATATTAAAAATTTAATAGATATTGAATATGCAAAATAACATTAAATTTATTAATTATAAGAAAAAACTGACATACTTTTAAGACCTACCTTTAGCGAAGAAAACGAAAAGAGCTCATGTTGATAATGTGTTATGAAATTGAGGAGTACAACGAGAACACGAATATGAGAAAATATAATATAATAATAATAATAAATATAATATAATATAAAAATAACTAAAATTATAAAATTTGATGATAGAAAATTTAGTGGAATTTGAAGTGGATTTCCTACCAATGGGTGTTTGACCTTAAGATCCACCAAATGTTACTATTTATAGGCAAAATGTCAAGTAAGACGTTGACTTACATGAACACCAAACATGAATAAGTACAAAGCACATGGACAAATAATATGAAGGGTGATACATGGCTTTTGAGACACTAAGCAATTGACATTTATTTATTAGTACAATATTCATAATAGAAATCATTTTTCAAGTTCCTTTAAATAATCACGGCTCCTTTCAAAACAGAAGGGAGAGACTTCACGCTTAAGTATTACTTCCACCCTCAAAATAACATAAATAGTTCATAAAAAGTGGCTAAGCAACGGTTTGACCTTAGAAACTCAAAACTAAAAAGTTTCTAAATCTCACTTTGAAACTCAAAACCACCTAAAATGCTCCTAAAGATGGCCAAGTCACCTTTATCTATTAAAGCCATGTTAAAAGTTTCTTAGAAGCATCTAAATGACACTTTCAATCTTGAAACAAACTAAAAAGTGCCTAAGCCTCATTCATACAACTAACTACTTTAGCCCAAATTTTAGTTTTCTTTCAAAACTTATGTCATTCACCATCGGCCTTTCTTGATGCATGAAGTTTTTGTTTTCTTAATGGTTATGACAAAAAATTGTCAAGAAAAATATCTTTCTTGATACAAAAATACGTAAGTTATGTTAAATTGGTGAATTCCAATTTTTAGATTCATTGATGGTCCAAAACCATCAAGAAAAACCTTTTTTGATGGACTATGACCATCAACAAAGATTTATAACTTAACAGGCAATGACCATCAACTAATCTACCGACGCAGTCCAATATTTAATTTACACGCAATCTGAAAATTTAGGACGTCAAATGTGGGATTTCTTGACGAGTCATGCTCGTCAAGAAAAGTGCTTACATATACTGACGTCAACCATCAGGAAAAGGGTCCAAACATCTTTTTGGGCTCAACTAAAACGACATCTTAGGATTTTCATTTAAGCTAAACGACGTCGATTTGAGTTAAATGGAACTTGTGGATTTGAAATTGATTATTGAACTTAACAAATGGGTTGTTCTCCTTTAGTGCGATGGATTTTAGAAATGTTAGACTTCATTGACAAATTAATTGGTTAGTTTTAAGTTACTGGGAAAAAAATTAGGCTAAGAGAGACTAAAATTGGGCTTTGTAAGGCAATTAGAGTTTGACTCGTTTAAAAGAAAGTAATCAGTTGCACGCCAACAGCAGCTCGCCGCCAGTCACATACCATCAGCCGCACGTTCTTGAGTTCGTCACTACCTACAAACGAAGTTGCTCCGCCAGCCGCCAGTTCGCCGTCGGTCTCTCTTTTCTGGTCTGCTTTCTTCCGTGCAACTTACCCATGATCTATTGCCCCACTGCCGCTTCTCGTGTCGTTTAGATGTTAGGTTCGGAGGTCGGTGAAGGTTCCAACGGCTATTCGGTCGTTTATTGACGTTTGGTGATGTTTTGACTGCTATAATTTGTGTTGTTCACCCTTAAATTTACATTATAGGTTAGATTCAGTCCAAATTTGGAAGAGTTTAGGCTGGGATTAAGAGACAATTTAGTTAAGTTAATAAAGATTTTTAGGGTCATTTACAAGTTGGATTTAGGCCTTAATTGAAGAGTTTAAATTGTTGTGTGATGTCGGGCTTTAATTTCTTTTTTGCCTCTATTTTTGTGTTGATGTCTTCCCTATTTAGTTTATTCTTTTGCTTAATTTGGAAGTGTTGGGCTCTTTTAGTATATGTCATACGTTGGAAACAGCAAGAGAGCCATAGATGAGTTTGCATCAGAGACATTCATGGGTAGAAAGAGCATCATAGTACTGCACAACACATGCGATGTATGTTTGAAAGTTTCAACCCTCTTGTTTTTTTCTCTTTACTCAATTATAATTGTGTTCCTATCTATTCATTTGTTGTCTTGTTTCTCAATTGCATGAACAGGAACACTCACCATAAAACTTGAATTTTAGCAACTGATTTATAGTTTCCAATCAATACTGATACACTTCCTTTCATTATTTTAGATATGTTTCGCTGCATTAGGAACGTCCTTCATGATTGGAAATTAAGATTTTTAGCTGACACACGCTAGATTTATATATTATATTATTTTGGGGGTTGGGTTTCGTGCGGCACAAATGGGAGTGACCAAAGAAGTTTCTAAGGGGCTCTTTGGGTACTGACATCATATAGGATGTAGAGAGTTCTGATGTGTGGAGAGTTCTGATCGAGTATGTTCAAGCACTGAGATGATATACGATACACGAAAAGAAAATGACGATGAGATACGAAACACGTTCCGAAAATTGGCCCATAAACAATTAAAATCGGTGAGATAGGATAATGGGTCTGTTTGAGATGATATAGGATGTGGAGATATATCATCTCATGTTGGACCCCCAAACAACTCCTAAATTAGGGTCGAAGAAATAAAAACAATATATATTATATTGTTTTTTAATTGAAAATTAACGATTTTTCTATATATTTAAAACATGTTAATTAAAAATCCAAATAAGTCAAATTTATTCTTGATATGTAAATGGTCAAAACATCGAGTACAGGTAACCGAAAAAAGTCCAACAATTTCCGTGAAACCTCTGCTTTTCTAACACTTTTCTTGATCTTTTCTTTTTAAAAAAAACGTTGTTACTTGACCCTTTTTTTTTATATCAAGTGATTAAAAGTTGTGAATGTCAAGTAGCAGATTTTGTAGTAGTATCAATTGATATATTGTATATGATATAACTAATATATGAGAGAATAATATTTTTAAATGAGATTCAAAATTAAATTATGTAATATGAGAGAATAATGTTTTTGAATAAGATTTAAAAAATTAAATAATATGAATGTGATTCATATTATGCCTATAGGTTAAATTTAATATGAATGAGATTCATATCCAAATTGTATGTTAAATTTAATATGTATAAGATACATTAAAACTATAGTATTTGAGAGAAAAATATATTTGAACATGATTCAAATGTAGCATTAATCAAAATATGATAATTAATTAATAGTTATTTAATTTAATTAAAATAAATATGACAACTTAATTTAAAATTAACTCTCTTGTAGTTACCTGAGAGTTTCATGGGTTCTTGTGAGTTATCTCCCTCCTCAATGCAAATGCAGAATGGTTTTGTATTGATGAACACATAGAAAAAAAATAGTTATTCTTGCAAAAAAAAAAAAAAAAAGAAAAAAGAAAAGAAAAGAAAAGAAAATTGTCGCACCCTTCCCCAGATTACTCTCTTAATCTAAGAATGGATGTGAAAACAGTAATTGTCAACTCTCTTATGATAACTACTACTCAACATACTCCTTAACCTGCATCCTTAGCAGCTGTTACACTTTATTAACAGTTTATAATCCTTTAGAACTTAACACACAGTTTCAGCAACAACTTTAAACATATAATTTACTGCTAATTAGGAATATCAACATCAACATACATAACAGTTTCATAAACCAAACCCATACACAACATTTGTTGAACACAACTGTACCCTTTTTCCTCTAACATGGACATAAAACTAAATAACAGAACATGATGAGCCACCTAAATTTCCGCTTTCTGTGGGTCTGAGAAGTGACTGACTAGCAGAACTACGAGGCCTCTGGACGTCGACCATTACATAGGGAGGAAAACATTTTTAAAGAGTGAGCTGGAAAGCCCAGTGAATGACTACCTTAAGTAAAACATACTTTAAATTACAAATAACGTGAACATGCTTATCAAGGAAACATTTATAACATCATGATCAGGGTTTTAAAAATAGGGTTGAAATCGTAAAACACATCATGTAAAATCCTAAAATAAAATTCATTAACATCATCCTGAAAACTCTGCTATTCCACTGCCTAAACATGTGGGAAAGCCCTTTTGCTCAATCCCTAATAACATTAGTTGAGAAAGAGCTCTTTTGCTCGATCTCATCAACGTCGATAACATAGTCATATGTGCACGAGAGCTGAATTGGGTCCTGATCACCTTATCATATCTTCGTTGTCAAGGATTCCTAACATCATTGAAATCTAGGTACCTTACCATACCTTCGGTATCAACATTGGAGTAGGGTTTATACAAGGTACCAACATTTAAACATATAGAAACATATACAAAATACATATTTGAGACCATCATACTTCATAGTTTCATATCAAGGCATAGTCCTTTGTCAAACATGGAGTATACTTACGTTATTTTCTTGATAAATTTCATCATGCGGTAAAATATGGCATAGACTTATTGGAAAACACATGTTGAACTCATAAATAACTTCATCATTTAAAAGCATGGATCATGCGCTCAACATTTATTTTAAGGCATTCGTTGAAGAAAGTCATGGTATAAAAACCTTATATGAAATGCTTTGTGTTAAAACCATTCATAAAACTAACATTGGAAAAACATTTATTAAAACTTGTCACTCACTGTCTTAAGCTATTTATCTAAGGGGTTGTATGCCTCTTCTATTTATGTTTACCCTGAAAAAGAAAGGTTCCTTGGTTAGTATACTTAGCTCCCTTTTGAGCTTAACGCATAACTTAACTTCACCGCGTATTAATAGTCATTGCATCACAATTAAGTTCGACGCATTGAACTATCTTCACCCTATCGACTATCCTTAGTCATCTTACCTTATAACTTGGCTGATAATTGAAAATCTTTCCTTGAGATGCTCAGGTAAGTTGAAATGCCTTTTCAGTATATGCGATATACGTCCATTATGTGACGTACTCAAAGCACCTTCATTGTGGATTGACTATGTTGTATGTGTCAACGCATAACATCACTGGGTTAGCTGCTTGCTTGTTCTTCATATCCAATTGTCTGCTTATTCATCCACAACATCATTTTAAGATTCAATCTTCCAGATTTCTTAACTTAATTCCAGCATTCATAAAAACTAAACTCCCTTTTAGGAAATTGCTCAAAAACATCTTAACTTTTACTTACCTTACAGTTTGAGCATTATTTCTTCTAGAATCGATTAGAAAATCCTCAAATTTTCCTTTAGTTGGCCAAAAATTCTTCAACTTTCAAAATCTTTAGATAGCAGCAACACTTCTCACTTAGGCATTAGAAAACATTTGGCAAAACGGTCTCCTTCGTTGCTAAGTCTATTTGTACTTGAGCGTACATGAAGAGTTTACTTAATTAATTGCCACCTGGCATGCTTATCCTTTTATTGACATTTACAAGGTTGCCATTTGACTTACTTACTCGTTAATTAAGCTCAATTCTCTAGCTTAAATTTTATCGCATAGCCTTGCAGCCATTCAATCCTTCTCCCTTCAATGCATGCTCTTCTGCTGTATCACTTGTCAGCTTAGCCTCAACATTGATATACAAAGTTGGTTACATAAATCTTTCATACCACTTTGTTGTACTTAGCCATAATGTCCCCTTTCTTGGACCTTTGACCGCATAGTTCAACCGAATTGGCCACGTCGTGCCTCATAGTTCCAACACATGGAACCCTCTCTATCTTCTCTAAGTGTTAACTTGTTTCTACTTCATCTGAGAACTCAGCGTTCCACACTTAACATATTTTCTTACCCTTTTTTCGGTTTACCATTAATAGACTTCTCCAATTCTCTATGGCCAACCATGTTTACAACCTGAATGCTTAGTCAGAACACTTAGAAAAGTTTCCTTCTCTTACCACAGACGCATTATTCATTATACACACTTAACTTACTCTTTCCATTAATGTTAATACACATCTTTAACTCATAATTAAGAGGATTTAAACTTAATTAACTAGTAAAACAAGTTCAGGGGTTTACAAAAATTATCTCTCAACACTAAAAAATCTCTCATCACTAAAAAATTACAGAGAAAATTTCTCTCTGCATAAACTTCTACTTTCCTTAATCTTCCAAAAAGGTTCCCACAAACCTTTTTCTTGACGGAGAATAGCGGGAAAGATGTAGTGGTGGTATCTTGTTCTTGAGATTGTTGAGGAGTTGTTGAGATGGTGATCACAACATGGAATTAGAGAAGATTGAAGAATTGTTTTCAAAGGTAACTCTCTTCTCCTAAAATCTCAAAATATGTTTAAGATTTCTCTACTTTTTCTGTTAATGCGAATGTTCATGCGCTTCTACGATAGGATTTGATCTCTTCATTTGATTCCTTAATAATAATATAAAACAAAAATAAAATGATGAAAATAGTCACTTTTTAAAAGTATAAGGATTAAAATGAACTAAAACTAAAAGTTTAAGGACAAAAATTGAATATTTTTAAATTATAGAACCACAAATTTCAAAGGTGTAAAAGACTATAATGAATAAAAACGAAAAGTATGTAGACTCCATTTTAAAAAATGTATATATATAGGTTTAAATTACTCAAAAGAGAATCAAATATAGAAATAAGTGGAACAAATAAAGATAAAAATGGAAAAAAGAGAAAATGGAGGGTAATATGTTTGGAGGTTTCTTGTTATAATTGGTAATGGGGTGTGTGTAATGGTAGAGCGGTGCCTAGTGAGCGGCTAAAATGCTTGTCATCGTATGTCATCCAGCCTGGCAATGGCAACGTACATACCTTTAGTATTAATATTATTGTTTTCAAAACTTATTAGAGAAATATTGTTGTTTTGAAACTTATTAGAGAAATATTGTTGTTTTGGGAGTTCGAGGCTAGAAGTCGAGGGTTGAGGATTCGATTAAGTAGAGGTTGAACGTTGAGAACTCGACAAACAAACAAAAACTTAGAAACAAAACGTAAATTAGGGTTGTCGAGGGTTGAAGTTTCGACAAACAAAGAAACACTTTAGGGTTGTCGAGGGTTGAAGTTTCGACATACATAGAAATCTCGTTAATTTTGTGATGAGGATCTCGCTCTAGAAGGGAATCTCGCTAATTTTGTATAGTCTTGACATACATAAGTCGAAACTTTAACCCTCGAAAAGGAAGATAAGTGGGTGAAGCAGATTGTAAGAGAGAGCGAGATTGTAGAAGAGAGCGAGGTTGAGAGAGCGAGATTGTAGGAGAGAACGAGATCTATAGAGCGAGATTGAATGAGAGAACGAGATTATAGGAGAGAGCGAGATTGAAGGAGAGAGCGGCCATAACTAATGCTCTTTACACAATCAGGATAAGCTTAGTATAATTAATCCTATGCAATCATCCCATATCCTCAACATTTCTCCTACATACGTTGTTAAAAGGTTTTAATTAATTTAACGATAAGAACCATCATAAGAACTATCATTAATGGATGCTATGTTATCATTAATTAGTACACTTTGAATTAACTCAAGATGTTACATATCTGTTAGGTAAAATGTTCAAACTTCCATCTTTTATATAATTAAACTAAAAACAAAGGTTTAGTTATACAAGTTACCACGCTCGAGAATAGACTTTCATTTAACATGATTTACATACAAACAAAATAACCAAAATTCTGAGAAAATAATGATAAATTCTCTCAGTAGGCAACGGCTGAGATAAATTCAATGATCGAATAAAATGGCAAAAGATTGATTCTCAGAGATGGGTTTGTATATTACTTCCATTGGAGCTTCCATTCTCAGAGATTGTAGGAGAGAGCGAGATTGAAGAAGAGAGCGAGATTGAGAGAGCAAAATTGTAGGAGAGAGCGAGATTGAGAGTATCTTGCTGAATATCTCGCTCTCTTTAAACATCTCTCTCAATCTCGCTCTCTCCTACAATCTCGCTGAACATCTCGCTTTCTTAATCTCGCTCTCTTCTATTGTATATTCAAATTTTTTATATTATAAAGTTGTACATTATTCTTTTAATTAAATTGTACATTATTATTTTAATTAAGTTGTACATTATTCTTTTAATTAACTTGTACATTATTCTTTTAATTAACTTATACATAACTATTAATTAACTTGTCTTGTACATTATTCTTCTAATTAAGTTGTACATTATTCTTTTAATTAAGTTGTACATTATTTATTCTTCTAATTAAGTTGTACATTATTCTTTTAATTAAGTTGTACATTATTCTTCTAATTGAGAAACAAATATTTTTTTTAATTGAGAAATAGTTTTTTTTTCAAATCATGGCTTTAAACCCAGGACCTATTGATCCTGATGTTTTGTACGACCAGTCCATTCATCGATCATCTGTTGTATGGCGAGATCGTACTACTGGAGAAATATCTTGCAGGCATCGAGAGGCAGTTCTTCAGTGTACTATCCCGCTCCACCCTCGAATACTACCATTACTGCGCACATCTGGATTCTATGGGGTTGCTAGATTAGTATTTATTCAGCTGAACTGGCATCTGATCATAGCCTTGGTCGAGAAATGGAGGCTCGAGACACATACATTCCATATGTCTGTTGGAGAGTGCACTATCACTCTACAAGACATAGAAGTGTTGCTGGGGTTACCTGTTGATGGTGAGCCGGTCACCGGAGTGATGTACGATGACTAGTTAGAAGTTTGTCAACTGTACCTCGGTGCGACCCCACCTACCGACAAGATTAAAGGATCGAGGTTAAGTTTAATATGGTTAGGAACACAATTTTGTCAGCTCACAGATGATGTAGACGAGGAAACCGTCATAAGATATGCGCGAGCATATATACTACAAATGATGAGTGGAAGTCTGTTTTCAGATAAATCAAACCATTTTGTTCATTTGATGTTCCTGCCACTATTAACTAACCTTCATGATGCGGGGTGGTATTCGTGGGGTGGAGCATGCTTGGCATGGTTGTATAGACAATTATGCAAAGCAACAAGACCTGAGGTTCGAGAGATAGCTGGGCCTCTCATACTTTTGCTACTATGGGCTTGGGAGCGATTTCCAACAATGGCTCCACATGTTAATGACGCTCAGTTAGTTGGACGAGCCTACGGTTCTCGATATCTTGTTTTAATTCAATTTAATTTTTATATGATTAATCTAGTTAATTTAAATCATAAATTATCAATTTAAAAATTATACAAATTTTTATTGTATTTGTCTTTAATATTCTCTAATATAATATTTTGTGTTTCAGGTTATTTGGGAACCGTACAAAATTATTATGTATACTTTGCCTAATTTTTATACGAATGGTCAAAACATATGGCGGACGATGAGTCTTCTCATATGCTTTCATATTGGTGAATGGCATCTTCCTGACAGGATGATGAGACAATTCGATTTTCAGTAGGATGTCTCATCGTCTTGTAATACTGAACCCGTGCTACATGATATTGACCTAAGGACTGGAGATTGGTCCGAAAAATTTGCACATTTGGTAGTGCGATGGCACTATCGTGCAAGGTTTATTGCATTGGGGGTTTCTCTTGAACAGTTTGACACAGATGTCACTCCAGAATATATTCATTGGTATAATAATATCACAAGGCGCTACGTCGCTTGTCTGGGAGCAGCTGTGGGTCATCTGGTAAATGAATATTATCTAATTATTTTTAATTTAAATTTATTTTAAATATTGTCTAATTGTTTTATAATTCATAGAGATCGAACAACCGTAGACTCCGTGAGGTTGCGAATGATCTGAACCAGTTCTTGCTATATGTAGTGACAACCAAAGCTATATGGAGGAAATTCATTATATGTACGATATACCTATTATTCCTCTACCAGCTCCTAGACGTAGAGGACCTATTCGGGAAGATGATGAGTTTGATGAGATTGCACATAATGTGGAAGAGTTGCCCCCTTTGATGCAGATGCAGAGTCAAACTGATTATGTTTGTTCGATGATGATGATGCCAGCATTTGGTTTAGGACATTATGACTCAAAGGCTGGTCCTTCGTGTTCATACGTGCATGGACATGGCCAGGGTCGTTGGGAGCATAATGAATATTTATATTATGAAGCACCTGCAGAGGTACCAGAGCAACATCAAGAAGAACCCAACAACCTCAAGTTCGAAGTCGACGACGACAACCAGCTCGAAATCGACGACGTCCGCCTTGTGGGACACATTGTTTTTTATAATTATTTTTATATAAATGATATATTTAATTTAAATTTTTTTTATTTTTATGAGATATTATTTTTTTAATTTATTCTTTTTATATATTATGAATAGTAATTATTTTGATATAGAAACTTTTAAATGTCACTGACATAAATAATAATATCAGATAGTCTAAATCTAAAAATTTAGGTAAAAAAAACTTCAATATTCAAATTTACATATTTTAGATAATAATTTGGGGACATAATAAATCAAATCAACACTCAAAACCTTCACATACAAGTCTATAAATAAGACTAATTGATATAAAGAACATAAATTTTAATCACAGTAGTGAGGTCAATAGTTTAAACATTTTACAATAATAATCTTGGATTCCTTTTGTACATTTGTACCAAGATTTTGATGAAGTTTTTTTTTCTTTTTTTTAAAAAAATTATAAATAATAATAAAATATGTTTAGAAATTGTTTTTATAAAATGGAAAATTAAAAAAAAAAAAAAAAAGGGAAGAAAGAAAGAAGAAGGTGGAATGGGGAATTAAATAAAGAAAAAAAAGGAAAATTTGTATGGATATCTCACTCTCGCTAACATCTCGCTCTCCTTCTCAGGATCTCGCTCTCTCTCAAAAATCTCGCTCTCTCTCATAATCTCACTCTCTCTCATAATCTCGCTCTCTCTTACTCTTCCCTCTTTCGTTCTCTCCCAATACAAAATTATTTATAACACATTAAATAATTATGAGTGTTATGAGGAAGGTCTTTCATTCTCTCCACATCAAATCACTTGAGATGAAAAAACTACCCTTCATAAAGTTTCCAAAAAAAATCAAACCAAAAAAGAAAAAAACTGGAAACTCCTAAGTTAAGAAACTTCGTGTCAGATATGCACCAATGGATGGGTTAGAAAGAATAACATATCAAGCTGGAAACTCTCAAGTTAAAAAGAAAAAGACTGGAAACTCTTACTCTCTCTTAAAATCTCGCTCTCTCAGATCTCGCTCTCTCAGCTCTCTCTCAATATCTCCCTCTCTCTTACTCTTCCCTCTTTCGTTCTCTCTCAATACAAAATTATTTTTAACACATCAAATAATTATGAGTGTTATAAGGAAGGTTTCCGAATTGAGGAAGGTCTTTCGTTTTCTCCATATCAAATAATTATGAGGAAAGTGTCCGAAATGATAATTAAACAGACTCAATAATAATGTTAGAGTAAGGTCGAGGGTTCAAAGTTCGACGTACAAAAAATACCAAAAGGGAAGGTCGAGGATTCAAAATTTAACCTATGTAGGTCGAATTTTCAACCCTCATCTTATTTTTTTAAAAAAATAAACAATAATATTTTTACAAATAGTTTGAAAACAACTATATTTTCCTAAATAATTTTTAAAATGACAATATCCTTTTAATTTTCCCACTTACATCTCCCACATTCTCTTTCTAATTGTCCTTTTTCTCCTTTTGTTTTTCTTTTTTATTTTTTCTTTTACTTAAATTCCCTTCTTCTTATTCTTTTTTTCTTATTAGTCTATAAGTAATTTTGAATTTTAAATTACTTACTCGAGTTATATATATATATTTTTTTTCATTTTCTTTATGTTTTCCTCTTGTGTTTATAGGAAAATTAGATAATCACAAATAAGTAATGAACCAAATCAATGAAATCATGTACAACTGAATTAACTTCTCGAGAAATATAGTCAAAAGAGACATCTTGAAATATCATTACAAAAGATAATAGTATCAAATCATCAAGTAAAAACTTCTGAGTAAACTGAAATCTCTTAATTCAATGTTTGAATTAGAGATAAATCGTTCTAATGAATACCTAAATAAAATCGTTCTAATGAATACCTAAATAACAAATATCCAACCTTCAGTCAAGCAAAGATCCTCCATACTTAACACATAACGGAGATAAAGAAACATCCCTCAAATTTTGAATAGAGACTCTAAACTAATAGTTTTATCAATTCAAATATTTAAATTTCAAATCAATTTAGATACATACAAAAGATTAATATAAATTAAAGAAAAATATGAAAATCAAATATATAACCTTGGGATTTCATCAACTATAGTCTTGCTTCCTCTATTTTTTAAAACTTATATTTAGAGAAATATGCTATAATGTGTGGTATTTTTGGAGAACATAATTTATTTTTTAAAAAATAGCTATAAATCACTCATACTAAATTAATTTAGTTATGAAATTGATAGTTTATTTGAAAATCTATAGTTTGATTAAATGTATGCCATTTGAAATTTTACAAAAAGGGACATAAATTCAGTTAAAATCTATCTAATTTAAAATTTTACAAAATAAATTTAATTTAGTCATAACAAACACAATAAGAAAAATCGTACCTACTTTATTTGTATATAGAATACAAACTAAATTTAAAAAGAAAAATATTGCCCTATCACTTGAGCCAATAAAAATACATCATATAGAAGCTTCTATTAAAATTGAAATTCGATATATGCAATCTAATGTAAATTGAATTTATCTGCCATGGAGAAACTTGTGACTCAAGTAAAACCATTATAGATAGTTTAAAAAGAAATTATAAAAAAAAAAAAACGAAAAAGAAAATCAAATTCTCTTCCCAGACGTAATGCAGTCCAGGCTGGCATCCGTTAGAACTTATCCTTTCAAAATATCGCGATAAATTCCGTTGTCGCCGAGACATTCTCCCTCGTTTCTTTCCATAAACGAACAATAAATTTCAGTTTGGATCTCCCAAGATCCACGCCCTTACGTGGCAGCCGCGTGGTAGTTATCTGGCCGTACACAAAGTAACCTTCAACTGGCCAATACCGGTTGACATCATCCCTATTAACCAAGTCGGTTAACCGGTTCTATCAGTTACCCTAACCCTTAGCTTTATAAACCCTCCTCTCCCCTTTTCTTCTTCCCCAAATCACTCAACCGCCCCGCCGGTCCCTCTCCTCTCCTCTCCTCTCCCTCCGACGCACACGACGGTCTTTCTTTACACCTCTCTCTATCTCTCTATTTATAAGATTTCACCGAAGAATCGAATCAGCGATGGCGTCTATGCAGGCGGACATCGATCGGGTGAAAGGTCCATGGAGTCCTGAGGAAGACGAGTTGCTGCGAATGCTAGTGAAGAATCAAGGCGCTCGGAACTGGTCGCTTATCAGTCAGTCGATTAACGGCCGGTCAGGTAAATCCTGCCGTCTGCGGTGGTTTAATCAGCTCTGTCCTGGCGTGGAGCGCTGCGCTTTCACGGCAGAGGAGGACGAAATCATCGTAGAAGCCCACGGAAAGTACGGAAACAAGTGGGCGACGATTGCTAGGCTTCTGAATGGACGAACAGACAATGCGATCAAGAATCACTGGAATTCGACATTGAAACGCAAGTTCAGTTCAATTACGGAGAAGAAAACTGACTGTACGAGTCAAGGATCGACGGTTTCGGTTTTGAATCAGTGTTTGAGTCCGTCCGAATCCGAAACGAGCGATTCGATTCCGAGTACGGAGATGGAACCGTCGACTCGGTTAACTCTGTGTCTTCCAGGAACAGATCAGTTATCGCCGGTGCGGCGGCAGCAGAGTATTTCATCGGAGGATAGGATGGAAGAGAGAGAGAGACAGAAACGGGCGTGTTTTGGTGAGGAATTCATGAGTGTGATGCAGAAGATGATTAAAGAAGAGGTGAGGAATTACATGGCGGAATATGAAGAATTAATTAGGAAAACAGGGTAAAGGAATTAAGGAATGAGGAAGAAGAAGAAGAAGAAGAAGAAGAAGAAGAAATTAATTAGGATTGAAGTGAAGAAGAAGAAGAAGAAGAAATTAATTAGGGTTGAAGTGAAGAAGAAGAAGAAGAAGAAGAAACAGGTTGTTTTTGGTATTTGCTTCCTCTGTTTTTTGAGCTGCTTCTGTTTTATACACATTGGACTCAAAAACTCCATTGTTACAGTTTCTTTCCTTTTCTCCCTTTGTTTTGAATTTGTTTCCAACAGGATTTTCAGGGGAGGTAAATGCATAGTTCAACAAAATCTTCATTGGATTCACTTTAAAATAGGCACTTTTTCTTCAATTTTGGTAGGAAATTTTTTTATCCTTTTCTCATTTTATTAAATTTATTGATACCATAAATTTTAGAAATTGAAGAAACAATATTTGTTATACATGGTGCATATTTTCACTTGTGTGGTGATTTTTTTTTTTTTTTTAAAAAAGGAAGTTCCAGCTTCACTATGGGACATAGTTTGTTACCTTATAATGCTTATTTAGCTTCCATTCTTATAGTTGTTTTCAAGTCATTATTGTTACTTTAGTAAATGCCCTATTTGTTTTTATACAACAATTTGGAAAACATATCAATGTGGGAATCACTTTGGCTATACATTCTCCAAACACATAATTTAGAAAAGTCCTGTTTACTGAACATTTGAAAATTAAATTCATAATTCTATGTTCTCTATTTTTTTATCAATCCAAAATTTCAAATTTAAAAAAAAAAATTATATTTTTTTAAATCCGCAAGTGTTGGCCGACATAGGTCGCCGGAAATGGGCAGAGGCCGTCACCAGAGGTGGTGGATGTTGGCTAGAGTGGTGATTGGCTTTGACCCGAGCTTGTAGCCATTTGTACTCGTAATTCTTTCTTTTTTAAAGTTAGGCTAGAGAAAAAAAAATTGTTTTTTTTAGAGTCATTTTTATTTGAATTTTTTTATTAAAAAAGTAAAAAAATATATATTTTTGGTCTTTTAACTTTTATGGAAGTAAAGTTTTAATCTCTATATTTTTAATTTTATAATAATTTAATTTCTTAGGTAACAATTTAGTTTCCCGTGCTATAAAAATTGTCAAAATTAGATGTTATTTTAGTTATTTTATGATGTAGATTTTACATTTTATAAAAATATTGAATCTCAAATTAGTTTATCAATTTATTTATACAAGAATCTTATTAAATGTTAACATTAATTTTGGTAATAAGGATTAAATTATTATAAATTTTGAAATATAAAGATTAAATTATTATATAATAAAATTTAGGGATTAAATTGTTATAAAATTGAAAGTTGAGGATTAAATTGTTACAAATTAAAGTTTAAAAATTAAATTATTACTTTTACGAAAGTTTAAGGGATTAGAAGTGATTTTTAACGAGTTAGGGTTCTTAAATAATATTGATACATATTTTCAAAATTAAATAGTTTGATAAGTCAAATTGAATACGTTTTGAAGTTTTGTTTAAAATAATTTATTTTATAAAGTAATAAGTTAAATAGTTATCCAATGGAGTTTTAATTATAGAAGTGATATATTATTTAATGGAAGGAATTTCACATTATTTTTTGATGTCTGTTATAAATAATAAACACACACACATATATATATATATATATTATGTTGTGAGATTGAGGAATACACTGATATGAAATATAATATTAAATAAATATAATACAATAATAATATATATTAACTAAAATTATGAAAAATTAATAATATAAAAATTCAGTGAAAATTTGAAGTGGATTTCTACCGATATGTAAAATTTTTATGGATATGCAAAGTGGTAGGGTGTGGTCTTTACATAGACACCAGACATGAATATGGACAAGGAAAAAGAGTATATATATGGCATCTCAATGTTGTGTACCAATCTTTTAGAAGTTGTAGTTGGTAATGTTTTTGTAAATAAGTTTGTCGAACAAATTCATCATAGGAAGTGGTCGTTATGATTTGTTACATCGATCGCCATGATATAGAAATTCTTCCACATGTGAACAAATAACTTGTTTGAGATCTAGCTTTGTGTGGATCAAATAAGTATTTATTTGAATAAAACAAAATTGTTCCTTGGAGACGGAGTATATGTTTAATTTCTAACAAATTTGCTGAAAATGCAAGCTAAAACGAAGACGATATGACTGGAATATTATTTTATGTTTGTGTCTAACGGCTAGTTTTTTACACATGGTATGTTTTTTATTTTTGGATTGACTTTAAAGAGAATGAATTTAAAAAGAAAATGAATTAAAAGGAAAATAAATTTAATATTATTTTATGTTTGTGTCTAATGGCTAGTTTTTTACACATGGTATGTTTTTTATTTTTTGGATTAATTTTAAAAAGAAAATAAATTTCAAAAGAAAAGAAATTTAATATTATATTATGTTTGTATACTAGTTTAGTTTAAAATCTCCACCATTGATTTTTCTTTTCCAAAATCCAATGGTCCAAATTAATTGTGGTTTCTAAAATTTTTTTCATCTCTATATAAATCATCTTCCTCTCCAAATTTTAAATCAACAAATTTTACATTTCATAATCCTCCAAAACTCAAAAGTTCGATTGTTGTTCTCTCTAAGTTCCCAATTTTTTTCTTTTCATCTTATTCTTGAGAGAGTGTTATTGTATTGTGATGATAAACTTGTCGAGTGCTTAAACTTGTAAATTCACTCTAATGAGAGTTGTATTGTGTTCTTAAAAAATTTCGGTTTGATCCTAAACCGTGGAAAGGATCGGGTTAGCTCTTGAACCCGAAAAAGGAGCGGTGTGTAACGGTTGGGCTCTAATCCGTGGAAAGATTCGGAAAGATTTTATGGTGTGTAACGGTTGGGCTCTAATCCGTGGAAAGATTCAGAATAATCCGTGGAAAGATTCGGAAAGATTTTATTCAAATTCACAAGAGGCGCTTGGGTAGGTTGAGTTTGACCAAATCTTCTTCTCTATCTTTTCCTTTTTATTTTTGCAATTAATTTAAGCAATTTATTGTATGTTTTAGTTTGTTCTTATTTATTTGCTAAAATTTGATAGAATTAAATTATCACATTTTTTTTCATCTTATTTGTTGCATAAATTGAATTTTTCTTATTATTTATAAAAAAAAAAGTGTATTAATTAGTTTAATTAGGTTAATTTATAACAAAAGTTTAATTAAACCCTATTCACCCCCTCTAGGTTTGACATATCGATCCAACAATTGGTATCAAAGCGAGTTGCTCTTCTTGAAATATTTATTTCTTGATAAACTTAATTGTTTCTGAGCTATGGCAACTTTAGGTTTTATCTCTTTTACCGATAGTCAATCTATTACAAAGTCTCCTTTCTTTAATAGTACTAATTATAGTTATTGGAAAAATAGAATGAGATTTTTCTTGCTTTCTATTGATTATGATTTATGGGATATTGTTGAGGAAGGTTTTAAAATTCTAACAAAAGATGTTGATGGTGTTAGCACTATAAAACCTAAAGAAGAATGGTCAATAAATGAAAAGAAAGCATGCTCTTTAAATGCCAAAGCTATTAATTGCTTATTTTATGCTTTGAATGAAGTTGAGTATAATAGAATGTCTATTTGCAAAACCGCTAAAGAGATATGGGATAAATTAGAAATTACTCATGAAGGAACTAGTCAAGTAAAAGAAACAAATATTGACATGTTAGTTCATCAATATGAAATGTTTAAAATTGATGAAAATGAAGCTATTTCCAATATGTTTATTAGATTTACTAACATTGTCAATGATTTAGAAGGACTTGGAAAAAAGTACTCAAATCTTGAGAAGATAAAGAAGCTATTGTAGTCTTTGCCTAAACAATGGCAGCCTAAAGTCACCGCCATTCAAGAGGCAAAGGATCTCAAATCTCTCTCCATTGATGAACTCATGGGCTCGTGGTTGACGCATGGGATAAAGATCAAGAAAAACATGGAGGATGAGAAGAAAAAGAAAGAAAAGAGTATAGCTTTAAAGACCATCTCTTTAGAAGTTGACTCCCAAGATGAAGATGACCTTGATGAAGATGATGTTGCCTATCTTTCACGTAAGTATAAGAACTTCATCAAGAGAAAGAAGCAATTCAAGAAGCATCTCTCCAACCAAAAAGAGTAAAAAGGTGAAAAGAGCAAAAAGGATGAGGTAATATACTATGAATGCAAGAAGCCGGGTCATATTAGAACCGATTGTCCTTTTCTCAAATCATCCAAAAAATCCAAGAAGAAAGCAATGAAAGCTACTTGGGATGATAGCGATGAAAGCGAAAGTGGGAGTGATAATGAAGAAGTGGCCAATTTTTGCTTCATGGCTCATAGTGACAAAGAGGATGAACAAAATGATGAGGTAACTCTAGAACCTCTTTCTTATAATGAATTGTTCAAAGCTTTTGAAAATATGCAAAATGATTTAGAAAAACTTACTTCCAAGTATGTTGTGCTTAAAAAGAAATACAATGCTTTATCTAGTAAAAATAAGTCTTTACTTGAAGAAATTTCTTGCTTAAAAGAGAATGAGCATGATGATATGCATATTGATGAAATGAATATCTCTTGTGACAAGCATGCTTTTGATTGTGATGAGAAAAATGCCTTGCTTGACAAAGTTAAATTTTTTGAGCATGATAGTTGTGAAAAAGATAATTTGATTAAATTACTCAAAGAAAAGGAATTTAACGCTTTGCAAGAACTTGATAAGGCTAAAGAATCTATTAAAAAGTTGACAATAGGTGCTCAAAGATTAGACAAGATAATTGAAGTAGGCAAGCCTTTTGGTGATAAAAGAGGTTTAGGCTATATTGATGAATGTTCTACTCCTTCAAGTTCTAAAACTATCTTTGTTAAAGCATCTCGTAATATGCCTAAGCTTAATATAGCTAAGGTTATGTCTAAGCATGTTAAATCTAACTTTGTGCCTATATATCATTATTGTGGTGTTGAAGGCCATATTAGACCTAAGTGTTTTAAATTGAAATATGCTCATACTACTTCTCCAAGAAGAAATTTTTCTCAAAGGGCCAAGTTTCACAATGCTCTAAGGAATAATTTCTTCAAGAAAAATAGAGTGCATAAATTTTCTGTAAATCATTGCATAATGTTGTTTGTTTCTCATGTGGCAAGTTTGGACATACAACTTATTCTTGTTACTTGTCTAAATCCAATGCCTTAAATGTCCGTGCAAAAATGAAGTGGATTCCCAAGTTTGTCAATGCTAACCATCTAGGACCCAAACAAGTGTGGGTACCAGAGAATCAAACTTGAACATTTGTGTTTGTAGGTTTGTTTGAAAGCCTCTAAGAAAAACAAGTGGTACTTGGATAGTGGTTGCTCGAGGCACATGACAGGAGACCCATCCAAGTTTGTCTCTCTCTCTTTAAAAATGATGGAGGTCATGTAACCTTTAGTGACAACAAGAAAGGTAAAATAATTGGTAAAGGTAGTATAGGTAATGAATCTTCTATTTTAATTGAAAATGTACTTTTGGTTGATGGTTTGAAGCATGATTTACTTAGTATTAGTCAATTGTATGATAAAGGCTTTTGTAACGACCCGACCCCCTAAGACTAGGTTAGGCCGTTACTAAAATAAATGCATGCATAGAATTTAAAATGACGATCAGTTATGTTGAAATAAATACTAATTAAACAAGAGAAGTTCAAAAGACATTTATTAAATGCAATTGTTAAAACAATAATAGGGTACCCAAAATTCGTAAAGACTAATAAAAGTATATAAAAGAATAATCCTTAGTAATAAATTTCAAACAATAAAACTCAATATTAAAGGAAAAATAAAGACTTTAAATTTCATGATGCGGAAGCAAGAAAAATTAGTCCCAGTGACACGATCATGAATTCCGCTGCGCCATCGCCGCTACATCTTTACCTTTACCTGAAATATCAACATAAGAAAGAATGAGTATGAAATACTTAGTAAGTAACCTCACCACTAGGGTCAGGCTAGGAATCTATGTCCTCTAGATATCCACCTATGGCACATAAACACATGAAACAGGTAAGAGACTGAGTCCCATCCTATTGTAGTTAAGTATGCCCACAAAACTAGTGAATCCCGAAGGAAACACAAAATTGGTGAATCCCAAAGGAAATACAAAACTAGTGAAACCCGAAGGAAACAAAAAACTGGTGAATCCCGAAGGAAACAAAAAAACTGGTGAATCCCGAAGGAAACACAAACTGGTGAATCCCGAAGGAAATACAAAACTGGTGAATCCCGAAGGAAACACAAAACTGGTGAGCATCTAACTAAATCAGTGAGGATATTCACACAGTCTCACCGTTCAAAAACTCAACGTCGTACGAATCTATGACATACAGGCAATCCTTGATACTATGGCTCTACCACATACACATAATCCTCAACAACCTATTTTACAACATTCATGTATACCTTAACATCATAATTCCACAACATACAAGTATGCATCAACATCAGCAAGTCAGATATCAACATATGAAAACATATACCATCACATACTAACGATCAAGTGCCTCGGTGTATCTTTAAATAAAACAGAAACCGTGCCAGAACATACTTGGTTCAGGTCATACTATCAATCAACATGCTAATATTTACCATAACATACACTTAACACGCTAGTGTACAAATAAAACCTGGCCCGTAGATAGTTCCAGTGGTAAGATTACTTACCTTAATCGAAAATCACAGACAACCAAACAATGACCGCAGTTTGAAGAAACGACCCTAACATACAAATACAACCATTAAGTTTCAGTCCAAAAATAATTGCGACATCTCAGAGTCAAAACCACAATACCCAAAAGTTTACCCAAGGAACTCGATTAACAACCACTCCAAATCTCCATCCAACAGATTTTAACTCCCAATGGACGATAACTCGAAACCCTAGAGATACAAGAGTTGAGTCAAACTTAATTCAGTGATCAAAGCGTGCCCACAAACCAACAATAAGGACTATATCTCTTACCAAAACTCTTGTCGAACGATCTCGAACCCGCTGGACAGCCCCTCCAACAGTTTCCGCGATTCAAATCTAAAGCCAAAAATAATTCGAATAAGTTAACCTTCATTCCAAACTTAATAGGGGCCCAAACTTCCACCCAAAACTTCAAAAAAGGCTTACCTAAAACTGCCAGATCTGGCAAACCCAAAGATGACGGCAGTGGCGGACGATGAACAGAGGGCTAGGAGGCGCTGCAGCTAGAGACGAGAGCGACAGCGGGCAGCGGACGTGTAGATCCGGTGGCTGGGCTCGAACCTGGGTGAAATCGGCACGGTGGGCGATCAAAGTGGGAGCGGCGGCGGTGCATAGATCTGGTGGCTCGTGCGGCGAAAGGAGGGAGTGAGAGAGGCGCAGCGGTCGAACGACTGTGCAGACGGCAAGAAAGGCACAGCTGGAGAGCTGGGCGACTGGTGGCGTGTCTGACCGACGGGAACCCACGAATGGTGGTAATTGGACGGCTGAGAGGGAGGGCAGTGAGGCGACGTTGGAAGCAGAACAGAAGGGGGCTCGCGTGAGGGAGAAGGCGTGGGGGAGGGGTCCTCTTTATTTAAAATAATAATAATAATAATAATAATAATAAAAGGAAAATAATATAACTCTAATTAAATCCTTTCCTTAATCCACTTTATACCATTTAATTTCTTTCCTTTTCCAAAGAAAATAAATTCTTGCCATAAATTTCTAAATTAAGTTTGAAAATGGAATAATTTGAATAATTTCCATACCAACACTTAAATCCTCGTGCTTAAATTTTAAATTCAAAATTCCAAACATGTCCTTCAACTAAGGACAAATACTGAAAAAAGAAAAAGTTACTTCATTAATAAATAAATAAATAAATAAAGGTATGGGATCTTACATTCTTCCCCCCTCAAAGAACTTTCGTCCTCGAAAGTTCATCCCTGAAAAAGCTCCAGGTACTGGGCCTTCTTCATCCTCTCGCTCCAGGTGGTTCTGTCACAGGACTTTCACAAAAGCAATTTCTCGACGGCGCAATGTCTTTACTTATCTGGCAAGGATCTCTATGGGCCTCTCCTCATAGCTCAAGTTATCAATCAATCGTAAGGGCTCGTAGTCAACTACGTGGGACAGGTCTGTCACATACTTCCTTAGCATCGAAACATGAAAGACATTATGAACTGAAAACAACGCTAGGGGTAAGACCAAACAGTAAGCTACAGGGCCAACTCGTTCCAGGACCTCGAAAGGCCCAATGAATCTCGAACTCAACTTTCCTTTCCTGCCAAACCTCAGAATACCTTTCATGGGTGCCACCTTTAAGAACACTTTCACCCTAGTCTCAAATTCCAGGTTCTTACGTCTTACATCGGCATAACTCTTCTGTCTGCTCTAGGTTTTCTGCATACGAGCCCTGATCTTGTATTGCCTTATTCTTGGTCTGCACCAATTCAGGTCTTAACAATCTCCTCTCTCCTATCTCATCCCAACACACAGGGGACCTGCAACTCTTCCCATATAGGGCCTCAAAGGGTGACATCCCAATAGTGGACTGGTAGTTGTTATTGTACGCAAACTCCATTAAGTGCAAGTGAGCATCCCAGCTTCCTGAAAACTCTATGGCACAGGCACGCAACATGTCTTCCAGTATCTGATTCAATCTCTCTGTCTGCCCATCAGTCTGAGGGTGGAACGCTATACTGAAGTTTAACCGGGTCCCCAAAGCCGCTTGGAGACTCTTCTAGAAGTTAGACGTGAAACGAGGGTCTCTGTCCGACACAATGGTCACGGGCACTCCATGCAATCTTACCACTTCCTTCATGTATATCTGTGCCCACTTATCCACTAAAAAAGGTGGACTTTCCAGGTATGAAATGTGCTAGCTTCGTAAGTCTGTCTACAATGACCCATATCACCGTGAAACCTTTAACTATCTGAGGCAACCCCACGATGAAGTCCATAGACACATGCTCCCACTTCCATTCTGATACATTCAATGGTTGTAACAAGCCTGCTGGCCTCTGCCTTGGGGCTTTCACCTGCTGGCACACCAAACACTTACTGACGAACTCTGCAACCTCTCTTTTCATATCATTCCACCAATAGTAACGCTTCAAATCCTGATACATCTTGGTGCAGCTGGGGTGGATCGAGAATAGGGAACTGTGAGCCTCTGACAACAACACATCCTTAATGTCACTAACCGCCGACACGCACAGACGCCCTTGATAAAGGAGGCCACCTTCTGCTGACACTAAGAATTCGCTATCCTGGCTTGACTCCACTCTACGAACTCTCTCCTCTAAATAAGGATCATCTCGCTGCGCATCAATAATCTTCTGCCTTAGGCTTGGTTGCACCGACAACTGTGCTAACTGTGTCGTGACCTTCCCCACGACTACTGCAATCTCTGCCCTCTCCAGTTCCCTGCATAAGTGAGTCTGTCTGTTAATGAGAGCTGCGGAATGGGCCGCCTTTCTACTTAAAGCATCAGCCACTACGTTTACTTTCCCCGGGTGGTACAAAATTTCACAGTCAAAATCCTTTACTAGCTTCAATCACCTTCTTTGTCTCATGTTTAACTTCTTTTAAGTGAACAAGTACTTCAAACTCTTATGGTCGGTGAAGATCTATATCTTTTCTCCATACAAGTAATGTCTCCAGATCTTGAGAGCAGAAACCATCGCTGCTAACTCCAAGTCATGCGTGGGATAATTCTGTTCGTGCTTCTTCAGCTGACGTGAAGCGTAAGCAACTACTCTACCCTACTGCATCAATACACATCCCAACCCCTTCTTGGATGCATCACTGAAAATGATGAAACCACCTAATCCATCTGGTATTGTAAGAACTGGGGCTGAAACTAGCCTCTGTTTGAGGTCCTGGAAACTGTTTTCACAAGCCTCATTCCAAACAAATGTTGCTCCCTTCGGGTCAACTGAGTTAATGGGGCGGCTATGTGAGAGAAGTCCTTCACAAATCGTTTGTAGTAGCCTGCTAACCCCAGGAAACTACGCACCTCACTGACCGTGGTTAGACGAGCCCAACCCGTAACTGCCTTCACCTTTGCAGGATCTACAGAGACACCTTCCTTGGATACCACATGCCCTAGAAAGGACACCTGCCTCAACCAATTCACATTTAGAAAACTTAGCATATAGCTTATTGGCCCTCAACGTCTCCAAACTTTCCGTAATCAATGCACAGACGTAACGATCCATCCTTCTTTTTCACAAACAAAACAGGTGCACCCCATGGTGACACGCTAGGGCGAATGAAACCCTTGTCCAACAACTTCTGCAATTGGACCTTCAGTTCCTTCAACTTTGTCAAGGCCATCCTGTACGGAGCCCTCGAAATAGGGGTTGTTCCTGGCTCCAATTCAATCGCAAAATCTATCTCCCGCTACGGGGGCAGTCTGGGAAGATCTTCTGGAAACACATCTGGAAAATCCCTCACTACTGGCTCCGAAGTCAAGGTAAGTTCATTCTCCCTGGTGTCCACCACACTGGCCATAAAATCCCAGGCTCCTTGGTCGAATAGCCTACTGGCCTTCAATGCGGATATCACCTTGGGTAGGACTACGGTCCCAACCCCTTTAAACTTAAAACTGGCTCTTGTAGGAGGGTTAAAGATAACCTCTTTACGAGAGCAATTTATGCTGGCATGGTTAGCAGCTAACCAATCCATGCCTAATATAACATCAAAATCGCGCATATCTAAAATTATCAGGGTTAGATCTAATGCACGATTGGCTACCTCTACCTGACATGCTTTTATCTTTTCTGTAGCTAACATGATCTCTCCCGATGGAGTGGAAATAAACACAAATGGCAACGGTTCTGAGTCTAACATGGCATGTCTCATAAATACAGCAGATATAAATGAGTGCGAAGAGCTAGAGTCAAATAAAACAAAAGCATGGTGTCCCAAAATGGGAAGTGTACCTATCACCAAGGTGCCTGACTTCTCGGCCTCACGCCGAGTGGTAGAAAATACCTTTCCCTACTGTTACTGGTGGTTTGATCCTCCCTGGAACGAGCCTACGGGCTGGCTTCTGTGCTCAGGCGCATTCTTCCTTGGGCATCTATCTGCCATATGCCCCTTCTGGCCACATCGGAAACAAATCCCAGAGCCGGCTAAACAACGACCCCAGTGTTGCTTACCGCAAGTGGTGCATATCGGTCTATCCTCCCTACCATTCCCAGCCTGGGTACTCTGTTGTCCCCACTGACGTGGAGCATGCACTGTGTTCTGACCCCTCTGCTGATGTTCAAGAGTCTTGTGCTCAGCCTTCCTTTTCTGACCTGCAGAGGTCCCAATCCCGAGTGACCTCATGTATTCCCCTCCTCCCTGGGAGTTGGCATCAATCCTCACAGCGGCTCGCAGCGCCGCAGCATACGTCTTGAGATCCAAGGCATGCACGATCCCTCGCAGCCCGCTCCTCAGGCCCTAGATAAATCTCTCAGTCCTTGCTGCCTCAGTGGCCACTAGCTCAGGAGGAAAATGAGACAACTTATCGAACTCTTGCTCGTATTCCTCCACCGACATAACGCCCTGCTTCAAGTTTAAGAACTGCCTGCTTATTGTATCGGGTGTTGGCCGAAAAGTGCTTCTCATAAAAGCGTTCCTTGAACTGTTCCCAGGTTGCAAGTTCACCTCCAATATCGATCATCTTTTCTGTCGAACGCCACCATATTGCCGCGTTACCAGTCAGCATGAAGACTGCGCATTGCAGTTTGTGCTTTTCCAGGCACCTCATAAAACGGAATATTGTCTCGATAGACGACAATCACAATTCTACCTTGGTGGGGTCCCCTAACGATCCATCAAAGGGTTGAGGGTCATACTTCCGGAAATCTCTCAGATGTTTGGCCTCAAGAGACAGGTCCTGCGTGTCCTTATCCTGCGGACGGGTTTGTCGTAACGGCTCGGCTGGCACCGGTTCCTTCTGAGCCTGAGTCTGGGCAGGCTGTCCTGCCATCATGCTACGAATCAGTTCCTACAGTTTCCTCATCAGATCAGTTGCAACAGCTTCACTAATTCAGGCTTCCATTGCCTTTTCATCCATTTGGGTCATAGGCGGAATTGGCGCCGCTGGAGCAGTTTGACTACTCCCCTCTCTCTCTGCTTGCACTTTTTCTCTAACTGTTTTCTATTTCTGGGCCTTTCTAAGGCATCATGCATTTAAAACACTACATCACGGTTCTCACATATGCATTGAAACTTTCATTAGTAGAACATACCTGGCGATGACGAGGAATCCGTTACTGGCCACATATCATTATCCTGGTACGCAAAATTTGATCACACATTTTTCTCTTTTTACTTCAGGGAGGCTTGATAGAGGTCAACTAAGTGTTTTGAAGTACGACAGGTACGTGACCAATGCCCACGTTCTACATCGGAAACATTTATCTTTGAAGCTTTTCCTTTGTGATAATCATTTTGTGTGGTTCTTTTGGATTTTGAATGATTAGAACGACCACCACAAAAATAATAATGATTTCTTCCTCTGCCACGGTCACGACATCAACCACGATTATTAACATTCACAGCATTCACTTCAGGGAATAGTGTTGTTTCAGTTGGTCAAGATTCGTGGTTCTTCATCAATAACTCGTTATTTTGTTCGGTTACGAGAAGACATGAAATTAGTTCATGATATTGTTTAAAACCTTTTTCTTGATATTGCTGCTGCAAGAGCATATTCGAGACATGAAATATAGAAAATGTCTTCTCTAACATATCAATATCAGTAAGTTTCTCTTCGCATAACAACAATTTTGAACTAATTTTAAATAATGCAGAATTGTAATCACTTACTGATTTAAAATGTTGTAGCCTTAAATACATCAACTCATAATAAGATTTAGGAAGAATAATTGTTTTTTTATGATCATACCTTTTTTTCAAATTTTTTCAGAAGATACGAGGATATTTTATTGTAAGATACTCAATTTTTAATCCCTCGTGGAGATGATAACAAAGGAAAATCACACTTTTTGCTTTGTCCTGATTGGATGTCGTATTTCATTCTTTAATTGTTTCTCCCAAGTTCATAGCATCCAGGTGAATTTCGGTATCGAGCACCCATGATAAATAATTATTGTCATTAATGTCAAGTGCTGCAAATTCTAATATTGTAAGGTTTTTCATGGTAACACTATCACAAAATATTGTATTTATATTAAAAATTTAATGTGTACTAAATATGCAAAATAATATTTGATTGATTAGTTATAATAAAGAGGAAAAAATCGACCTACCTTCAACGATGGAAGTAACAGGAGTTCGTGCTAATAACGTGTTGTGAAATTGAGGAGCACAACAGATATCGAGAAAATATAATATAATAATAAAATAAAATAACTAAAATTATGAAAATTTATAATATAAAAATTTAGTGAAAATTTGAAGTGAATTTCTCACCAATGTGTGTAATTTTAAGATCCACCAAATGCTAGTATTTATAGGCAAAGTGACAAGTAAATTGTGTTCTTACATAGACACCAAACATGAATAACTACAAAGCATATAAACAACATAAAGATTGATACACAGCTTTGAGGACACTAAACAATGGACATCTATTTATTTTTATAATTTTTATAGTATTTTATACAGTTTTTTTTAATTCTATCATTATCGGGAGGAGATTGAATCATCTATCAAACTCACATGGTGACTACTTAAACATTTTCAATTAATTTTGTTAGTGGATTCAACTTAATATAAAAAATAATTTGGTGTAACGCTATGTTAAACAGTGTATTAGAAAACTTATTTTATTTATTGCGTGTAATGATTTCATTCTTTTCATCTCGTACCCTTATTTATTTTTTAATCGAGGATAATCAATATTGGGCTTATTATAAGTTTTAGTCATGATGGATTGGCCTTGTAAGTTGTTTGTGGCCCATGGAAAAATGTACCGTTGAGATAAGGGATGACAAAATAAACAATAAATTTTAAAGTTTCATTTGAAAAAATGGTAAAAATGTTTCAAAATTATAAAAATAGTAAAACGAATTTATATAATAAAAATACTAATTAGTAAATGACAAAATTACCCTAAAACAACATACAAATGAAAATGCAAATATACACTGCTTCAAAAACAACACGAATACCACAAATACACTCAACCTAAATATTCTAAAACTACAAATACATAGTATCTAAATATTTCAGAAGCAAAATTAAAAATCACCCAATATGGTTCTTTATGCAAGTGAAGATGACGAGCAGTCGATGGGGGTCATTAGAAATTTATGGATGCATACAACAATGGACTCCCTCCAATGTGTGAAAGAGCAAAGTTGATTTTACCAGTAAAGTTGTTGTTGGTAAGTGAATATATGAAAGAATTGTAATTTCACGACAATGTGACGATGTGACCAAACCAGTTGTAGGGAGTCTCATCATCTTCATTCCATGTGACCATTTTGCTCGTTGGATCTTGAAAGCCAACTTTAAACACTATCAATTCTATAATGTTATTGTTGAAAATAATGTTCAAAAGTAGAAATAAAACCAGAAAACATGTGTGCAAGCGAAAAAAAAAAAGGTCGGGGCAACCTAGTGAGGGTGGTTGTTAAAAGCTAGCCAAAATGATGGAATTCAAGAAAGAGTTGTTCAACCAATGATCGAAGATATGAGATTGCAAAGGAGAAAATAAGATTTTGGGGGCGGCTAAGTGAAGGAGATGAAGAAGATGAGATTTAAGGTTTTTCGTTATCTTCTTTTAATAAACAATAATTATTATTATCATAATAATAAGAAGAATAAGAATACTAATACTAATAATATTATTAATATTAATATTAATAATAATAATAAACCGAAAAATATATATATACACACCTACATATTTCAAACATTTAAAATTTAATTCTCATTTATATGTTTCTTTTTAGGTTCAACAACCCATTTTTACATGTTTGTATATGAAAAATTAATTTGATAACAATCTGTATAAAATAATAAAAAAAATATTTAGATACACTTAAATTTGTAACAAACATATACACAAATCAAAAGTTATTTGGATAAAATAAAATTTGATAATTAAAAAAATTCAAATATAAATTGGAAAGGAAAAACAATAAGTTTTTGTTTATTCTGAATAAAAAAATCGATAAGTAGTTAGATAAAATCTAATTTGATAATAAAATAAAAATTCAAATATAATTCGGAGAGAAAAATTAGAAAGGGAGTTCGTTTATTTACAATTACACTGTATTCATAATTCCATCGTATTTATAACTTCATCAACCACAAAAACCTATGAAAGAACATAACTCGTGGTAGAGGCATAGCAAAAACAGCAAAATTGTAAAAGTGAATATTTATTTGTTTGTCAAAAAGACAAATTAATGATATATAATATAATAAGATGATAATGAATAAAAGGTAATTAAAAAATACAAAAAATGATCAAATTTAAATGAAATATACCGTTTATTAGATGATAACATATATAAAATATTTCGTAAACTCCTAATTAAAATAAAAAAAAAAATCAATCTGAATTTAGAATAATAAACAAATGAATAAAATAATATAAAATCTAAAGATGTATATAAATTAAAATCAAAATGGTGATAAAAAAAATTAAATATTGATTAATTCCGAAGATTTTTGAAAAGTGCTTAAATCAAATAAAAACAAATAACTAATTTGAATCAATTAAGGAAGAAAAAGAAAGAAGAGATTGGTTTATTTTCAATCAATTCCTGAAATAGTTATCAAAATCTAATTTTCATATTAAAAATAAATTTAGATTCCAGAAGAGGAAAAAATGAGGAAGAGACTAGTTTATTTTCAATCAAATCTTAATTGTAAAGTTATAGCAAAAATAGTAGAAACCATAAGAAAACCTAAATCGATGAAACATTTGTGTAAGTAACAAAAGTTATGGCAATGTATGGAGCAACAATCCAACTGATTCTTGTGCAATGACCATTTTTCTAGGAAACAATATTTCTTTCCCCACAACATTAAAATAATATAAAAAATAGCATATACTGCTAATTTATTAAGAATGTGAGAAATATACAGCTAATTTATTAAAAATGTATGTATACAATTATGAAAAGTAATATAGAGATTTGAATAAAATATATGAATAAAAGAAGTTTTAATAATATATGATATTTCAAATATAAATTAGGTAGAAAAATCTGGATATTTTATTAAGGTGAAATAAATTCGAAAAGTGGTTAAACATAATCTAAAATAATAATAAAATATAGAGATTATGTTAACTACATGAATAAAATTAGGAAGACAGATGTTCTTAACAAATATCAACAATTACCTGTATATATACCTCAACCCTGTTTTCTATTTTGGAATTACCTGGTATTTGTAGTTTCATCAACATCTACTAACAAGGCAAGCACAAATAAAGGATTTAGAAATTTGTGATCATGTGCATGTCACATGAGTTGCCATAATTCTTATTCCTAGGCGGTTTTGCCATTTTTCATAATGAAACCTCAAATTTCGCCATAAGCTCCAATTCCCCTAAAATGGTGGCTGAATAGAGTATAAAAAATAGCGATTATGAAGTCGAAAGTCTTTAATTTAGATTTATATTAGATTATGTTATTTGGAAATTAATTCTATTTCTCATTTGAGTTGTATTTTGGTATCAGGTAGATCTACATAATCTATCAACCTAATCATACCGATCGGCTACTTAATTATAGTGATAACTTTTTGACGTACTTGTTCTAGTTGTTTAATTTTCATATCTACTCTTTAGATGTTACAAAAGAACAATTATTGAAAATCAATCCAAATTATTTAGGCTTCGTTTGGTAATCATTTTGTTTTTTGATTTTTAAAATTAAGTCTATGAATATTACTTCCACCTTCAAATTTTTGTAATTAAGAAAGATGCAAATCATCGTAAGAAATGTGCATCAAATAGACTTAATTTTGAAAAACAAAAACAAAAAACCAAATGGTTACTGTGAATGTATACTAGGTCTCCTTTGGAGAGTCTTATTTGGAAAGTCTTTAGGATAGGTTAGGCTCTATTTTTAGGATGTTAATACAGTATTTATACCCCTGTACAGTTCCTTGTAGAGATACACTTGAAAAAATAAATCTTTCACATGGTATCAGAGTCTTGCTAATTGGTTTCTATTCCTCATGTTCTCTATCATCTCCATCGTCCAGTCGTTGGCTGACCACCCAGATCCCTTGTCCGAAGCCAATGTTAAAAACATGATCCTCGATCCCCACTGTGAAAAACTCGATCCTCGATCCTGTAGCCATTGTGAAATACTCAATCCTCGGTCCTCACTGTGCAGAACTCGACCCCCCTAATCCCCAATCCAAAACCTGATCCTCGATCGAACTCAATCCCTGATTCCAAGTCCAAAACTCGACCCAGTTCAAAACTCGATCCTCGATTCCCGATCCAGAACTCGACCCCCGATCCTCGGTCCTCCCTTGTTGTCTCTGGTTTTATTCTCTTTCCAAGCCGCCAAGCCAACATGGAAAAAGATCATGTATTTCATCCCATTAGTACTATTCTTGATGGAGCAAATTACATTACTTGGGCCTACCAAATGAAGAGTTCCCTAATCGAGCGTAAATTATGGCGAATTGTCACTGATATTTCCTAGCCAGTCAAGATATCCACTGAGGATGATACTAAATTTTTTGAACGATGAGAGGATTAGGACAAAAAAAAACATCAAATCATCACTTGGATTGGAAATACATCTATACCGCCCATTCACGTTCAGTTTGATATGTTTGATGATTCCAAGAGTTTATGGGATTTCCTATCTATCTGGTTTCAGTCCATTAGCTTAGCTCACTACTATCAACTACACAACACTCTGATTAATCTTACTCAGGAGACGGGGAAATCTGTTAATGACTAATTAACTACACTTCAGCCAGTCTAGACACAATTAGATCAAGCTAAAATTAGTATTGATCACCTTCGCCTTATTAAGGTCCTTATGGAACTTCGTCTAGAATATGAGTCGACCCGTGCTGCTTTGTTCCACCGTAGTCCCCTTCTGTCTCTAGATGCAGCAATTCAGGAAATTTTATTTGAAGAAAAACGTCTTGGCATCACTTCTCCCTAGCAATCACAGGTTGTACTCACCAACACTCATATGCCTGGAACTTCTGGAGCTTCATTTTGTAAAAATTGTAAGTTCACTGGGCGTAAGTTTGCTGACTGTCCAAAAGTTGACTATAGATACCGTCACAAAAGAGGCCATATTTTGGACAATTGTCCTACAAGACCACCACGACCACCAAGACATACCTCCAAGTCTCGGTCTTTTACATCTAATCTCGTCTCTGCTTCTGCTATTGTTGTTGCCTCTTCTGGTGCCTCTGAACCTTCCCCGTCTACTTTTCAAATGAGTGACTTACAAGACTTGCTTAAACAGGTGATTTCATCCAATTCCTTTACACTTGTGGTCTCCCCAGGTAATAGATGGCTTCTTGATTCCGCTTGTTGTAACCATATGACGTCTGATTTTTCTCTTCTGACTGCACCCACTCCTGTCAAATCTCTTCCTCCCATTTATGGTGCTGATGGTAATTATATGACCACATCCCATGTTGGCTCCGTTGATAGTTCCCTGTTACACCTTTCCAATACTTATTATGTTCCAAATTTTATCCTTCAATCTTGTCTCCGTTGGGAAATTGTGAGACCTTGGTTTAACTGTCTTTTCTTCTACTGGGTGTCAGGATCAGGATCTGCGGTCAGGACAGACGACTGGTACAGGACGCAAAGTGGGAAGATTGTTTGAGCTCACATCTCTTCAGCTTTCTGTTTGTTCTCTTTCTGCCCCTGTCACCGACTCTGCTATCTATCAGTGGCACCTTCGTCTCGGTTATGCTTCTTCCGGAAAACTCCGTCATTAAATCTCTAGTCACAATTTGAATAATGTCTCCAAGTTTGTATCTTTTGACTGTTAGAATTGCAAACTTTTAAAACAACCCGCATTGTCTTTTTCTCAGTATAGTTCTATAAGCGATAGTCCTTTTGACTTAATTCACTCTGATATTTTGGGACCCACTCTATTTCCGTTGTCAATGGGTATCGCTACTTTGTTTTATTCATTGATGATTACTCTCAATTTACTTGGATATATTTTCTTAAACACTGCTCTTTCCTATCTAAAATATATATTGATTTTGCTAACATGGTTCACACTCAGTTTTCTCGCCCAATCAAGGTTATGCGTACATATAACGCCTTGGGATATAAGGACTTCAGGGTCCTTTCCATTCTCACCAAGCAAGGCACTCTTGTTCAGCGCTCTTGTCTTCAAACCTCTCAACAGAATGGGTGAGTGAAGCGGAAACATCACCATATCCTAGACTCCATCCGGGTTCAACTTCTGTCTGCCTCCTGTCCTACAAAGTTTTGGGGTGAAGCTGCTCTTACCTCTATCTACATAATCAATAGTCTTCCTTCATCTATTCTTCAAAATGCTTCTTCGTTTGAACACTTGTATGGTACTTCTGCTTATTACTCTAACCTCAAGGTCTTTGGTTGTGCATGTTTTGTACTTCTTTACCCTCATGAACATACTACATAATCAATAGTCTTCCTTCATCTATTCTTCAAAATGCTTCTTCGTTTGAACACTTGTATGGTACTTCTGCTTATTACTCTAACCTCAAGGTCTTTGGTTGTGCATGTTTTGTACTTCTTTACCCTCATGAACATACCAAATTAGAACCACATGCACGTCTCTGTTGCTTTCTTGGCTATGAAGTTGAACACAAAGGTTTCCGTTGTTAGGACTCTCTTTCTATTAGATTACTTTCTTTATTTAATACACTCCACTAGTTTTAGGATAGGTGGGAGATTGTTGGGGTTGATGCCTAAATCTCGTGGATCTTGTAGTTGTAATTGTATTGTCGAAACAATTTATTTATCTAATAAAATAAAGAGGTATTTTATTTAACATTTAGATGCATTTATCCACAAAAACTAATAAACTAAGATCCAGGATTATTTACTAAAACTTAAACATGTATATAGAGACATACAGACAGATCATATTTAAATGATAACCTAAACTATCTAGAGTAGATGGATAAGGTTTGGTACCTTATCCTGGTGATACTACGAATACAGTCTACATTGTAGTGGTTATAATTATTGTAAAGTGCTACAAATGATCTAATCCTGATTATTCATAGTTCTAGGGATTTGATCCTTACTACATACATAGATTCTGACTTTCAGCCTGATAAGGACTCTCGCGAGTCCACACCAAGGTCGGTCTTTACTCTTAATGGAGGAGCTGTAGTATGGCAAAGCACTAAGCAGGGGTGCATCGCCGACTTCATTATGGAAGGGGAGTATGTAGCGGCTTGCGAAGTTGCTAAGGAGACCGTCTGGCTCAAGATGTTCTTGACAGAAATGGAAGTTGTTCTAGAGATGTCTAGGCCCATTACCCTATATTGTGATAATAGTGGGACAGTGGCAAACTCCAAGGAGCCGAGGAGTCACAGGCGCGACAAACACATAGAGCGAAAGTATCATCTGATCCGCGATATAGTGCATCGAGGGGACGTGATCGTCACGAAGATCGCTTCAGAGCACAATGTTGCTGACCCATTTACAAAGGCTCTCACGGCTAAAATGTTTGAGGGTCACCTACGGATTATGGGTCTACAGGATCGCCCACAGCTGAACTAAGGCAAGTGGGAGATTTTTTTTGTACTGGCTTTTATGCCCTAGTTTATTGGTTTGTAGTAGTTTAATGTACACCCCACTTCGCTTTAGGACAAATGGGAGATTGTTAAGGTTGATGCTCTAAAATCTCATATCCTGTAATTTGTAAACAGTTTGTATGAACGCTTGTGTTATATAATATATGATATTTACTTCAGGTTTTTGCTCATTTGCATGTTTTATTTGCTTTACCACAAACCAATAAAATTAAAATCCCCAGTTATCTATATGTAACACAAGCATGTATGTGGTGACATACAAGTGGATCATGTCTTGAGTGATAACCAAAATGGTCTGTAGTATATGGATAAAGGAGGGAAACCTTATTCCGGTAATGCTACGGATGCGGCCCGCTTTGTGGAATAGTTCCAAGTGTTGTGACTTATCACAAATGGTCTGATTCTGATCATTCGTGTTGAGGACATGCGAGCGAGGGCATCCTATACAAAAAGTTTGTACAAGATTTGATCACAAAGTGTTAATGTCTCGTTATATAATACCGTTCATGACAGAGATTTCACTTCACTAGGATGACCATAGGTAACATGACCTCAATCCTGAGTGAGTTGGGAACTCCTGCCATTGAGGGCGGTCCTTTGATTTGTATGGGTGCGAGTGGCCAGGTCATCGATTCAAACCTACCATTTTAGGGATTCGTCTGATTTGGGAGTTGGAAACTCAGCTACACAAGATGAAATTCACTTCTTCCCCGAGGCAGGGGTAAATAGATAGATAGCACCCTTAAGGGCTGATTCTGGGGATTGAATGATGTGGCGTCACACACCTTCTCTTGGTCCGAGAGGTGTTCACACATAGTTGGACTATGTTGTATTGTTCATTAGAGAAATCAGTGGTACTTAAGGAGTGAGATGTAACTATAGGGGCAAAACAGTAATTTGGCCTCAACTGTACTTACAAGCATCTATGAAGGGTCATTGTACTCTTGATTGGTAATATTCGATGGACACAGAAATATATCTGTGGTAAGAAGAGTTCAGCTGTTGGTCTTTAGTGGAATGCCTGACAGTTAACGGATGGTGGATCTCGTGGCTAAAGAATTTAGTCAGATATTCACAGACCGTTGGAGCTTCGAGCCACATGTCTATTAGGTCCCCTGGGTAGCTTGTTTAAAGTCCAGAATCAGTATTTGGGTTAATTTGAAATGTTCAAATTGACAAGAGGAAGTTCGATTATATATGATATAATTGGACTAGTTAATTATGTATGATATAATTGGCTAAATGTATGAGATACATTATTTTGAAGGAAATTAGATATAAATATATATAAAGTAGAGGAGAAATTACAATAGTAGATATATGATATCAAACTATAGGGTAAAAATATAATATGATTATATTTATTAATAATATAATTGGTTAATTATACGATAATTAATCTAAAACTCTCTCAGATGTGTGTTAGTGGGAAACCGCGTCGATTATTGTAACCGAAGAATAAAAATAAAATTTTGTTTCACTTTGAAGCATTCGAAAATGATCGGATGGTTTTTGCATTGGTGTGGAAACGTTAACGATCGCATAAGTCGAGAGCCTATACAATAGTCGCTCAGTGCCTAAACGATCGCACACTAATTCCTAAACGATCGGATACCTTTCCTAAATGATCGTATAGTGTGCCATATTTGCTAAATGATCATCTACTTTTTCCTAAACGATTTCCTAAACGATCGTTCAGTAAAACCTACACGATTGTGTAGTTTCTTTCTTTCTGGTGGTGTCATCTCTGCTGCATTCATTTGTTTGCAGTTGTTCGTGCTGCTGCAGCTGACACATTTGTTGGGCATTTGTTGATCGGGTAGAGGTCTTCCGTTGCGTTGAGTTCCAAAGCTTGAAGAGCGACTTCAACTGGTATGAGAATTCTTTTCCATACATTTTAGTGTTCAAAGCATATTGTTAATTACTGTGTATTTCGGTCACGATGAAATTGGAAAGATCTGAACGCGCTCATGGGATACTCTTTGTTGAGAGATCCTTCAATTGGTATCAGAGCCAGGTTTTGATACTCCAATTTAATTGTTGTAATGAATTACATGTACATTCAAGGTGGGTGCATGTTTTCTCTGTTTAAATTCGTTAAATTTCGGTGGATGTACAGATTAATGGATGTTTTCATGGATATTAGCCTCGGTTTGATTTAATTCTTTTACATTGGAGGTTGTTTATAAAGGCCCCTGCATTTTTGGGCATTCATAATCATTATTGAGTCTGTATCAAAGTCTATTTGAAGTTTTGAGTCGTTCGTGAAGAAGATCGGAGCAAGTATTGCGGTTCTTCGAGGAAGGAGACGATCAAGGGTTGATTGCATCGTGTAGACGATGGGGTACGCGATCGCTGTTGATTTCATCGTGAAGACGATGGGGTGTGTGATCGCTGTTGATCGCATCATGCAGACGATGGGGTATGTGATCAAGGGTTGATCGTATCATGTCGACGATCGGGTCACGATTGCTGAGTATCAGGTCGTGTAGACAATGGGATGCTCGCGCATCGTTTAACAGTGCGTGTACTAGACGATCGTTTAGGTCAGCAAGCTTCATCGCTTAATAACTGCCTAAACGATCGCTTAGTAATGCAAGTTAAATCGTTTACCTGTCGTCGCATTAAGCGATCGTATAGACGATCAGGCTTCGTAGTTTCGTTATCGTCTACGCGATCGTTTAATTTAGCTTCTATCGTCTAATGCGCACTGGACGATCGTCTACTTATGGTGTTTACTACACGATGGAATCCTCCTAGTGGTTCAAGACCCGGTTCGCCTGAGAACTAATTGCTCGATAAAAAATGTAATAGATAGGGTTATTTCATTTTGGTTTTTGTAAAGGCTCATCCCGGTCCATTAATCCTTTATTTATTACATGCTATGTATGTTTTTAATATGTCATATGGTATGCACATATAGTAAATCCCACCTTAGGTTATGCAATGGTCATGCATTGTCTCTTTGTTGTAATCTATGAAGCACAGACACAGATACGACTACACGATACGGATACGATTCGTCAATTTCTAAAAAACTAAGATACGAATACGTCTAAGGATAAGTCATTTTTTATAAATTTTTTTAATATTTATATTTCTAAAAAATGAGGATATTGATACGTTGAAGATACTTTTTTTCTTTAGAAAAATATAGGATATAGATAAATTTAGCATACAAGTTAATAACAATAGCACAAAATAGAATACAAACATTGAAATACAATACAAAAAAAGCAACATCTAAGATGTTGAAGTACAATAGTTAAAAAAATGCAATAGAAAAGTGACTCATATTGCAAAGAAGAAGAAGAAGAATAATATTGTTGAAAATATCCAAATGGTTTATATTTTGGTGGACTTTGTGGGGACTCAAATGTGAAGATGGAGATTAGATGATTCTAGTCTAAGGTTTGGTCCGTTATTTTTCTTTTCTTTTAGTTTTGGACTCGAGTAGTGAGCTTTTTAAATAGGTTAATTTTAAACTGGGAAAGATAGATGAGTTACTTGTCTTTTTTCTTTAAAAAAAAAAGTACGCATAGAAATAGATACGTATCTAGAAAGTATCTGAAAGTATAGATACGTCAAATCACATATCAGATACGTATCTGGGAAGTATCTAGAAGTATCGGTATCCGATACGTGTCTGATACTGATTCTTTGACTCACATGAAGTATCTGTGCTTCATAGGTTATAATTGTTATAATTTAGAGAAGCTTGTTATAATTTAGAGAAGCGTGATTTAATTACGTAAGAGCATGCTCATGCATCATATAATATAAGAGTTATATTTATGCATGAATAAAAAGCATTGACATGCATCATCTTTATATTATAATTGTTATAGTATAAGGGTGAATGATAACATGTTTGCTTGGTTATTACACGTTATATAAAAGTTATATATAGTAATGACTGGGCATTGCATGAAGCATGACACATAGGTTTCTTTATAATTGTTATAAATACCTCGTTGTGCGCAATGTTTGTTAGTTGTTTCTTTTTAAAAGTTAAAGAGAAATTAGAGCTAAAAGAAATAAGAAAGACATGCATGCTCACTTAGGTTTAATTCATGATTTTAAAGTGTTTAAAACTTTGATCACATAGACCTAAGATCACAGTTCTAATATGATTAACAACCCTAAGGTTGTAATCTTTTAGTCAGTTTAATAGTATTAAATTGGCTAATAAAAGGTTCAAATGTAGCAAATCTATCTATGAGGGACCTTTTCTCTAAGTTTCTCTAAGGCGGGTTCTGTCTAGGTTGGGGTATTTAAGTTGACGGAAACGTAACACCCCTACCTGGGAACTTACCTGGAAAAGTGAATTAGATAGATTTGATGCATGCATGCAAGTTAAGGACAGTTCATTAAAGTGTTTAAATGTGACTAGTTGAACTTGTTCATATTTCATAGAAAAACGTTGTTTATGAGCAGAGTTTAAAAATATGACTTAGACTAAAATCAGTAGCCAAATTATCTAGGTTAATGAACCCTAGGTAGAAAATTCAATAGGAGATACTTGGTTCATAAGATGTTTCACTTAAACCTTGCACGTTTCTCCTAAATAGTCTACACCGTGAGATCTACCCTCGGCCTCACGACACCTTTGGCGTGTCCCCCTAACGGATGGTGTTTGGGTAGGTCAATATTAAGATGGATGGAAGAGTGTTCATAGTAAGTGGGATCGAGAAGTGCGACGGCATATTCCTCGGTCTCCCTCGTTAGGCTGAATAAAGTTACTGCACGTCGCCTCGAGGCACACTGGGAGTGTCTCCCTAAAGGATGATAGTTATTACGCGTTTCTTTATTTGATCTCCTGTAAGAGGATAAGGTAACTTAGTCTCTTTTCCTATTCTGCTTCTTCCCTATGGTGGGCTCATTAGGGCGGGACTCTAGCACCGAAAGCGAGGGGCCACACTTACGCGGAATAGTTAAAGGTTAACAATTCTGGACAGAAAAATGGAGGCTGTTAGGTTCAGTTCCAAGAGTTGGTTCTGCCAAATGGTTGAGAATTTCTCATCCTAGTGAAGGGGCAACTGATCACCCCACTAATGACGTTTGTCTTGCCTCACTAGGGCATCATTGCAAAATAGAAGTCTATAACTTAGGGTACTTGAAACGATTTTTCAAAACTGATTGGTTTAAAAGTGGTTTAGCAAAATATAATAAAGTTTTATTCGTATTTTCAGTAACAACTCTTTTTCAAAATGGCAACAGCCACGTTGGCTTTGTTAAGCGCCAAAAAACTAACTGGCGATAATTTCGCAACATGGAAACATATGATCACGGCGATCCTAATCATCGAGGATCTCATGTTTGCTCTCACGGAGGCCTGTCCTCCTATTCTAGCTCCAAATTTCGCTCGAAATGTTCAGGAGGCATACGAGCAATGAACAAGGGCGAAATAGAAGGCCCGAGCCTACATCTTGGCAAGTCTTTCTGAAGTCTTGTCCAAGAAACATGAGCGTATGGTCTCAGTGCGTGAGATCATGGAGTCCCTGCGGGGGATGTTTGGGAAACCGTCTGAATAGCTTATGCATGAGGCTTTTAAATACATATTCAACTACAAAATGGAAGAAGGCACCTCTATTCATGAACATGTGCTTAACATGATGGTTCACTTTAATGTGGCTGAGTTGAATGGGTCTACCATCGATGAGGGAAGCCAGGTTAGCATAATCCTGCATTCATTTTCGGAGAGCTTTTTGCACTTTGTTAGAAATGTGATTCTTGACAAAGTGAAATATAACCTTATAACTCTCCTCAACGAGTTGCAGATCTACCAATCTTAATTGGAAAGTAAGGAGAGGAAGAAAGGTGAGGAAAATGTTACTTCATCCTCCAGGACGTTCCATAGAGGTTCGACCTCAGGAACGAAGTCTGCATCCTGTACTTCTAACTCTGGAAAGAGGAAGAAGAAGAAGGGTGGTAAGGGAAAAGAGAAAGTGTCTGCTAACCCACCGCCTATCGCACCAAGGAAGCGTCCAAAATTACAAAGAAAAAATTTTTCCACTGCAATCAGGATGGACACTGGAAGAGGAACTATCCTCGGTATCTGAAACAGAAGAAAGCAGCCAAGGCTGGTAAAGGTAAATATGATTTACTTGCTCTTGAAACTTGTTTAGTGAAGAATGATGATTCAGCTTGGATAATTGAGTCAGGTGCCACTAACCATGTTTGTTCTTCTTTTCAGGGGATTAAATCTTGGCAACAGTTGAAGGCTAGTGAAATGACGATGCGAGTAGGCACTGGGCACGTCGTCTCAACTGTGGCAGTGAGAGGCTCCAGTTAGCTTAACATAATAGGTTTCTTGTTTTGAATGATGTATATATTGTTCTCAAACTAAAAAGGAACCTCATTTCTGTAAAGTGTTTATTGCAATGTAAATATATTGTCTTTGCAATGTAAATATACTGTCTCTTTTAATGTGGATAAAACATTTATTCATAAAGATGGTATTTTTATTAGTATTGTAAATCTAGAATCGAATTTATATGTGCTAAGATTGTTAGCCATTAATTCCCCCCATAATACTTAATTTTTTTGAACTATCGTAACTCAATCAAAACGTTGACGTATTTATCCAAAAGAAAATGCCCAACTTTGGCATCTTCGTTTAGGGCACATCAATCTCAATAGGATTGAGAGATTGGTGAAGAATGGACTTCTAATTGGGTTAGAAGAAAATTCTTTACCAGTGTGCGAGTCTTATCTTAAAGGTAAGATGACTAAACGATCTTTTACTAGAAAAGGTTATAGAGCCAAGGAGCCTCTTGAGTTAGTACATTCTGACCTTTGTGGTCTATGAATGTGCGAGCTTGTGGTGGCTATGAGTATTTTATCAATTTTACTGATGATTACACAAGGTACGGATATATTTATCTTATACAAAGGAAGTCTGAATCCTTTGAAAAGTTCAAAGAGTTCAAGGCTGAAGTTGAAAACGCATTGGATAGATGGATTAAAACATTTCGATCGAATCGAGGTGGAGAGTTTTTGGACTCGGCATTCCAGGACTATTTGATAGAATATGGAATCATTTCCCAACTCTCAGCGTCAGGTACACCTCAACAGAATGGTGTAGCGAAGAGGAGAAATAGGACCTTGTTGGACATGGTTCGCTCGATGATGAGTTAAGCTTCCTTACCGGACTCGTTTTGGGATTTCGCAGTGGAGACTGTGGTTTACATACTCAACTGTTTTCCCTCCAAGAGTGTTGCAAGAACATGTCTGAAGTTGTGGAATGGACGTAAAGCTAGTTTATATCACTTCCGCATTTGGGGTTGCCCTGCACATGTGCTTGAGGCTAATCCCAAGAAGTTGGAACCACGGTCGAGGTTATGCCTCTTTGTAGGCTACCCCAAAGGTACACGAGGGGGTTATTTTTATGATCCGACAGAAAATAGGGTGTTTGTTTCAACAAATGCTACTTTCCTAGAGAAGAATCATATTAGGGAGCACAGTCCACGAAGTAAAGTCATGTTGCATGAGCTTTCCAATAAAACTACCGAAACTTCAACAAGAGTTGTTGAAAAGCATGCTACATTAGCAAGAGTTGTTGATGGAAGTTCATCCAGTAGGTCGATTCCACCTCAAGAGTTAAGGGAACCTCGACGTGACGGGAGGGTTGCGAACCCACCCTTTCACTATTTGGGTTTCACAGAAATCCTTGCTACGGTAGCAGATGGTGACGTTGAGAATCCGTTGTCTTATTGGAAGGAAATGGAGGATGTTGACCAGGATGAATGGGTCAAGGCCATGGATCTCGAGATGGAGTCAATATATTTCAACTCAGTATTGGATCTTATAGATCAACTTGATGGGGTAAGACCTATAGGTTGTAAATGGATCTACAAGCGCAAACAAGGTGTTGATGGGAAGGTACAGACCTTCAAGGCTCGACTTGTGGCAAAGGGTTATACCCAGGTAGAAGGACTCGACTATGAAGAGACTTTCTCGCCTGTTGCCATATTAAAGTTGATCCGCATCCTCCATCCATTGCAGTTTATTATAATCATGAGATTTGGCAAATGGACGTCAAGACGAGCTTTCTGAATGGCAATCTTGAGGAGACCATTTACATGGTGCAACCCACGGGATTCATAGCCCAAGTCAAGAGCAAAAGGTTTTCAAACTGAATTGGTCCATTTATGGACTGAAACAGGCGTCTCGATCTTGGAACATACGGTTTGATACTGCGATCAAGTCGTATGGCTTTGACCAAAACGTTGATGAACCTTGTGTCTACAAGAAGATCATCAACGCTTCAATAGTCTTCTTAGTGTTGTACGTAGATGATATTCTACTCATTGGGAATGACGTAGATCTACTGATTGTAGTTAAGAACTAGCTAGCGACCCAATTCCAAATGAAAGATTTGGGAGAGGCTCGGTTTGTCCTTGGTATACAGATATTTTGAGATCGTAAGAACAAAGTTCTAACACTGTCTCAGGCATCGTACATTGACAAGATGTTGCTCAAGTACTCGATGCAGGACTCCAAGAGGGGCCTACTGCCATTCAGGCATAGAGTCACTTTATCTAAGGACATGTGTCCTAAGACGCCTCAAGAGGTTAAGGAGATGAGATGGGTCCCATATACATCTCTCATTGGCAGTTTAATGTACACGATGCTTTGTACTCGTCAAGACATCTGCTACATTGTGGGCATAGTCAGTAGGTATCAGTCTACCCAGGCCAGGGTCACTGGACCGCAGTGAAGAACATCCTCAAGTATCTTTGGAGAACGAGGGACTACATGCTTGTGTATGGTTCTAGGGATTTGATCCTTACTGGATACACAGATTCTGACTTTCAGACTGATAAAGAATCTCGCAAGTCCACATCAAGGTCAGTCTTTACTCCTAACGGAGGAGCTGTAGTGTGGCGAAGCACTAAGTAGCGGTGCATCGCCGACTCCACTATGGAGGTGGAGTATGTAGCAGCTTGCGAAGCTGCTAAGGAAGTCGTCTGGGTTAGGAAGTTCTTGAAAGAACTGGAAGTTCTTCTAGATATGTCTAGGTCCATTACCCTATATTGTGATAATCGTGGGGCAGTGGCAAACTCCAAGGAGCTGAAGAGTCACAGGCGCAGCAAATACATAGAACGAAACTATCATCTGATCCGCGAGATAGTGCATCGAGGGGACGTGATCATCACGAAGATCGCTTCGGAGCACAATGTTGCAGACCCATTTACAAAGGCTGTCACGGCTAACGTGTTTGAGGCCACCTACGAAGTATGGGTCTACAAGATCGCCCACGGCTGGACTAGGGCAAGTGGGATATTTTTTTTGTACTGAGCTTTTATGCCCTAGTTTATTGTTTTGTACTTGTTTAATGTACACCCCACTTCGCTTTAGAACAAGTGGGAGATTATTGGGGTTGATGCCCTAAAGTCTCGTGTCTTGTAGTCTGTAAACAGTTTGTACGAATGCTTGTGTTGTATAATATATGATATTTACTTCATATCTTGTTTTTGCTCATTTGCATATTTTATTTGCTTTACCACAAACCAATAAACTTAAAATCCTTAGTTATCTATATGTAACTCAAGCATGTATGTGGTGACATACAAGTGGATCATATCTTGAGTGATAACCAAAATGGTCTGTAGTATATGGATATAAGAGGGAACCTTATCCCAGTAACACTACGGATGCAGCCCGCTTTGTGGAATGGTCACAAGTGTTGTGACTTGTCACAGATGGTCTGATCCTAATCATTCTTGTTGGGGACATGCGAGTGGGGGCATCCTATACAAAGGGTTTGTATAAGACCTGACCACGAAGTGTTAACGTCTAGTTATATAACACCGTTCATGACAGAGACTTCACTTCACTAGGATGACCATAGGTAACATGACCTCAATCCTGAATGAGTTGGGAACTCCTGCCATTGAGAGCAGTCCTTTGATTTGTATGGGTGCGAGTGACCAGGTCGTCGATTCAAACCTACCATTTTAGGGATTCGTCTGATTTGGGAGCTGGGAACTCAACTACACAAGATGAAATTCACTTCTTCCTCGAGGCAGGGGTAAGTAGATAGATAGCTCCCTTAAGGGCTGATTCTGGGGCTTGAACGATGTGGAACCATACACCTTCTCTTGGTCCGAGAGGTGCTCACACATAGTTGGACTATGTTGTATTGTTCATTAGAGAAATCAGTGGTACTTAAGAAATGAGATGTAACTACAGGGGCAAAACGGTAATTTAGCCTCAACTGTACTTACGAGCATCTATGAAGGGTCATTGTACTCGTGATTGGTAATATTCGATGGACACAGGAATATATCTGTGGTAAGAAGAGTTCAGCTGTTGGTCTTTAGTGGAATGCCTGACAGTTAACGGATGGTGAATCTCATGGCTAAAGAATTTAGTCAGATATTCACGGACCGTTAGAGCTTCAAGCCACAGGTCCATTAGGTCCCCTGGGTAGCTTGGATAAAGTCGAGAATTAGTATTTGGGTTAATTTGAAATGTTCAAGTTGACAAGAGAAAATTCGATTATATATGATATAATTGGACTAGTTAATTATATATAATATAATTGGCTAAATGTATGAGATACATTATTTTGGAGGAAATTAGATATAAATATGATTTATATCAAGTAGAGGAGAATTTACTATAGTAGATATGTGATATCAAACTATATGGTAAAAATATAATATAATTATATTCATTAATAATTTAATTGGTTAATTATATGATAATTAACCTAAAAACTCTCTCGAACATGCGTTAATGGGAAAACCATGTCGGTTATTGTAACCGAAGAATAAAAATGAAAATTTGTTTCATTTTGAAGCGTTCGAAAAAGATCGAAAGGTTTTTGTATTGGTGTGGAAACATAAACGATCGTATAAGTCGAGAGCCTATACAATAGTCGCTCAGCACCTAAACGATTGCACGCTAATTCCTAAATGATCGGATATCTTTCCTAAACGATTGTATAGTGTGTTGTGTTTCCTAAATGATCGTCTACTTTTTCCAAAACGATCGTTCAGTAAAACCTACACGATTGTGTAGTTTCTTTTAAATGATTAGCATCTTCCTATACGATAGCTTCCTATTCTCACCCACTTGCTTATCGTCTACACGATCAGTTCTTCCTCTAACCTCTACCAAACTCATCGAATACCACACTTTGGGTTCTCACTCAGAGAATACCAAGGGCTCCTTTCTGGTGGTGTCGTCCCCGTTGCATTTATTTGTTTGTGGTTGTTCGTGCTGCTGCAGCCGATGCATTTGCTGGGCGTTTTTTGATTGGGTAGAGGTCTTCCGCTGCATTTAGTTTCAAAGCTTGAAGAGCGTCTTCAACTAGTATGAGAATTCTTTCCCTTACATTTAGTGTTCAAAGCATGCCGTTAATTACTGTGTATTTGCATAATAGTATGTTCGAATGTATATGGTGTATTTCAGTCACGATGAAATTGGAAAGATCCTAACGCGCTGGGATGCTCTTCATTGAGAGATTCTTCAGTTAGATGTAACTACATGGACAAAACGATAATTTTGACCCAGCGATACATACGAGTGATTTGTGAAGGGTCAACGCACCGTTGATTGGTTATATCCAATGAACACAGAATTATATCTATAGTGCAAAGATTGCAGTTGTTAGACTTTAGTGAAGTGACTGACAATTAATGGAAGTTGACTAACATAATCAAAGAGTTTGATTAATTAATCGAGTACCATTGGAGCTTCAAACTATAGGTCCATAAGGTCCCCTCGTTAGCTCAATTGGGATAAAAATGAGAATCGGATTAATTCAAATTAATAAAGGGAATTATTTATATAAAATTATATGAGATATAATTTGAGAGAAAATATCAAGCTTAATATGAATTTGATTCATATTAAATAATTGAGAAAATTTTATTTTATAATATTAAATTAAAGTATATATAAATTAAATAAAAACTAGTTTTATTAAATTCGTTTTAAGTTGAATTCTCTCACTCTCTCTAAATCTTTCTCAACTCTCAGATTTTCATCGATATTCTGTGTATCGCACGAGTCCAAGTTTGAGTATCAATTACTAGAGTAGAAATCATTTCCTCAACTCAAGTCAGCTGCTTCAAAGTTCCAGGTTTTTTTTATTCAAATTCTTTTACATTTTTTTCAAACAATTATTTCATATTATTGATTGTTCAATACATTAACATCTAAGATTTGTTTATATTTGCATACTTATAATATCAATATGTCTACTAGAAAATTTAAATTTAGATATGAAAAACACAAGAAGAAAAGAAGAATAGAAAATTCGATTGAATCTCAAAAAGGTGCTTTCGATAAATTTTTTACTGGGAGTAAAAGTAATAAAATTGACGAAACAATAAAAGAAATTATTGGTACAAATAAATCAAAAGATGAAACAAGAATAGTAGATAATTATATGATTAAAAATGAAGCATGTAATCAAATAAACTTGAATAAAAAAAAAAACAAGAGAATGGAGAGGAAAGTGAAAAAAGAGAAAATAATGATGTTATTAGTAATGATAATGAGACATGTATGGTGCATACGGAATATAATATATGATCCGAGAAGATGGAAAAATATTGAGTCTAAATTAATTGACTTATTGTAGAAAAAGGTCCCGTTTGAATAGAAAACAACCAATATTTTGTGAAAAAGGAATAATTCAAAGAAAAAAAAATAATTTGATGAGAATGTTGAGATTCAAGAAACACGAACACCTGAAGATTCTTTTAGATTGATTACTATATTATAAATCAAGCAATTCTTTACTTAAAAATAGATTTGAACAATTTTAAGTGTATGAAAATATCTTTAACTTCTTATTTGATATGAAATTTTCAAAGTCATTAGATGATAATTTGAAAAGATGTTACGATAATCTTGAAAATATATTAAAACATGATATATTTTTTGACATTAACAGTTTAGATTTATTTTTTGAATTAGAAATATTAAGAGAAAACTTGTAAAATGAAATTGATTGTCCTATTAAAATATTAAATTATATAAAAAAGGTAAATGCTTTTTCAAATGCATGTATTGCTTATAGAATATTATTAACAATACCAATAATGATTGCTTCTGTTGAAAGAAATTTTTCAAATTTATAATTAATTAAACCTTATTTAAACTGTGTCGCAAGAAAGATTAAATGAATAGGTCATATTATCCATTGAAAATGATGTATTAATAAACTTAGATTATCAAAATTTGATACATATTTTTGTATCTCAAAAAGTAAGAGAAATAAGTTTTAGATACTATGTTCTATATGAAGGCCTTTCTATTAAAATTTTACCTAAGGCCTCATATGATCTCGAGTTGCCCCTGCCTCATAGTTTATTCGGCTTAGCATTTCGAGACCTGAAACTGACTACATATATTCGAGACTTCCGTATTTCTCGAACCCAAAAAAAAAAAAAGGTAAACCAATTTTAACTCAAAATAACAGCCTGATATTTATAATGAGCGAAAGAAAGTGAAACATTCTTGAAATTTGAAACATAAAAAATAAATTTAATTATGTAGACTAAATTCATTATTAAAACTTTAAATTTGATTGAAACTATTAAATTAGATGATATTTCATGTACAAATTTAACATATATGAAAGTTAAATTCATGGTTTTTTGAACGAGTTATGTATGATTTTGGTCAAGTAATAACTCAATTGAGTTAAATTTGACAAATATTTCAATTTTGTCTTCATTTGATTTTATTTTGTATTTCGAAGAGTTACTAAATTACTAGTCTATTATATATCAGCATGATCCTTCATTTGTAGCATCCCACTTCAAATTGAAGAGTTCTTTCCTTTCTTTCGTTCTTTGATCTTGAGTTGAGTTGAGAGTAAGTATCCAAGAATTCTATCAGGTTCGAATAGTTCGAAGTTGCAGTTCTACCAAAATTAATCATTATATTTTGTTAAAACGATTGTTACAGTCTACTTGCAACCCATACAAAGCAAGTAATTGTTTTTAGGACATTGCTTATTAGAAGTGTGTCTCGACTATCTTTTGAATCTCCACAAGCTTTTGAAGTTTTTATAAGTTCTTGGTTATTTCAATTTCTAAGCTTTGTTATCCTATTTAGCTTACTTTTGAGTTTGAACATTATTATTGTATATAGTGTGTATACTATATCTAGTTGAGGTGTAATAGGTATTTAGTTTCTATATATATCATATCATTTCTCCAATATTTCAGTTTTTTTTTTTTTTCAGTTTTTTCTTTGCACCCTTACTTCAAACCTTTAGTGGCCAAAGTCAAAAAGGCATTTAAATTTAGTTCAAATGAGGGGTTAAATGGATAAATGGGGGAGTTTTAGAATGCTGTTATTGGTCTATATCTGTGGACATAGAAATATATCTACAGTGAAGATAGTGCAATTGTGGATCGTTAGTGATGTGTACTCATAGTTAACGAATATTAATTAATTTGGTTAATGAGTTTAGCTAATTAATCTCATTTCATTGGAGCTTCTGATTCATATGTCCACTAGGTCCCCTTGTTAGCTCACTAAAGGATATTAATGAGGAATGATTTGAATTTTTCAAATCAATTGAGGAAATTGTATAATAATATGATTAATATATAATTACTTATAGATGTGTAATCGGTGCCAAACAGGTGTCGTTATTCTATCTTACCCAAGCAAATAAAATTTATAATGCTCTAACAACTACTAATTAAAGTGGAAGTAGGATGTCGATCCCAAAGGAACCTTTATTAATTGGCCAAAGATAGTTAATAGAAAAAGATTATTGGGAATTCTTGTATTAGGTTTAATCCTATCATTGTTCTTGAACAATTACTTGAAAACTCAACATCCCACAATCCAATAAAGAAAAACCTTTAAAGACCCATATAGCTATTAACATGAATCACATCAATCAAGGTTCTTTAGGATGTGGAGGTGTTTGAGTTGTAAACTGAAAGTGCATTTTTTTATTTGAATTTGATCAATAAATTTGATTATAAGTACAATTTTCTTTTGACCAAAAGAATATTCTCTATTACGTCTAGATCGATCATGTTGAGTCACATAGTGTCCACGATCGTCACTGCCTCTTACACTTGATGGTTGGCCCTCCTCTATAAAGTGTATACTCTCACCACAATGTCGGTATGTCACGTACTGTTCATGGACATTTGGATAGACATGTGAAGTTTGTCCTTCTTCCATACTTAGTGTACTAAAGGTTGTTGGAAAAAATTCAAATGTTGATGGAGAGGGCATCATGGAAGTATGTGTAAAATGATCAAGTGGGGTTGTTGGATATTCGTTCTGAACATTATGTCAAATAAGAATATCCTGATGACTTGTTGGATCACCTTGTTCTTCCATTGGAACATCACCATCGAAATATTGTACTCGATATATAGAGGTGAGTCTACGCAAGACCCTTATAGCAGATAATGTCATATTTGGTAAACCGACCTAAAAAAGAATTGAATAACAAGTTAATGACTTTAAAATATGCAAAGCAATAAAATTAAACGATCCTAATAAATAATAAACTTATACGAACAAGTGATAGGATGCTCCTACTTTCGTTATATATCACCTACTCACAATGACAAATCATTCAATATATCCAGGCCCAATATCTACACCATTTTTATAAGGAAGTCCATTAACAACCAAATTTTGATGATTTTCCCAAATTGAAATTTAAGGAGCCAAATATGCAATCTAGTCTTACTCATGCCTGGCTCTTAGATTGTGTGAATGGAGTCGGGCATCTATATTGCAAGGTTGAGGAATTTGTTGCAACATCCCAAATTGACGCATCATACAATCTGAGTGATGCTATCCACACACACAAAAAAAAAACATATGGGTGGACATCTGGATGTCCATATCTCATTACCATCGAGATAATATAGCGGCAATAGTTGGATGAGATGATTATATGACTCTCAAATAATCTACATGCATATGTGTCAAAGTATGAATGAACTAAAAAATCGAAACATTATTAATATATAATATATGAATTAATATAATATTACTTGGCTAGGTATATGCGTATCCAATATGTATCTCTATTGTAGTAGAACGTGCATCATCTAATTACAGAAAAGTTGTCATTCCATCTACAACAATCACAAGTTGAATATTAGGTATTAGTATTTCATAATGAAGACAATAATAATGAGGTAAAAATGTTTACCGTACTGCAAGTGGTTTGTCACCTAAGTTGTTCTCATATCGATGGAGTCGTCGAGGCACTAAAAGACAAAATCGATCCCATGCCCAAATCTACAGCAATAGAAGTGGTCTGTCACCCAAGTGGTCTGTCACCTAAGTTATTTCATAAGTGAGTTGCCTATATAACCATACAAGACATCCAACCCCCCAACTGTACATCCCAGCAATATCAGAATATATTAAGAGAGGAAGATACATTAGGTGCACTCTACTGTTGAATTTGTCGAGAACTACCAATCCTCCAATCAATGTAAGAATATATGCTCGAGCATATCGTTGAAGTTCCTTTTCATCTGCATTATCTGGTAAATGGCAAAGTTATTGAATTGATCAGCTAACCATGGCAGGCTAAGATAACCTCCCTTGAGAACGACGTCATTCGTTTTTATGCCTAAAAGGACGACACAAAATTGTTCCCAATCATAATTTAGGGACCCGATCAATGGTCTTCCATTAATCGATAGTCCAAATTGGATAGCTACATCTTGTAGTGTAATCATACGCTCTCCATACAACATGTGGAAAGTGTGTGGCTTCTGTCGCCATCGTTCCACTAATGTTGTTATCAAATGTCAGTCTAGTTGTATAAATTTGATATAAGAGACTCCGTAGAATCCTACGGCTCGTAGATAATTCAATATGAGGGCCTGGGTCTTCTAGCCTTCGAATAACAGCCTCCCGTCGCTAACAATGCATAACATCAATATGCTCATCTTCCCAAACAACTTGTGATCTATGGTTGAGCTATAAGTATAAAACTAAGTCGTTGGCCCTATGGTAACATCATCGTCCATTTGATCTCATAAAAACAAGATTAAATTTAACTTAAATGTTTACTATAAATCAGTGCAATTACAATCAATAAAGACCATTACAATCAATAAGGAATACACCCTTCGTTGTTTATAGTTACAAAAAAAAAATTACAAGAACGAGCCCAGAAATAAAAAACAAAATCTAATGACTAAGTTGAAGGAAATCAAATAGGAGAATTTCCATGAGCAGCGGAAGGATCTTTCCAAATTTCAATCGTATATGAACATTACAATTACAATTTAAAACAGAAATGAATGGTTATGCATAAAATAGAAATTACAGCATCCTTTACTACAGATTAAAGGAAGAATCAACAAATCTTTGTAGACTCATATTCAAGTTCCTTGATCACGAACGCTCGATCACAGCAACACAGCAACGCACGACCGTTCATCCAACACGACCGCTACACTACACGAACACCGCACACTCGAACTAAGCGATCGCCAAAGTCACGAACACCTCGAACACCGCAAATGGCCTCCATAGAACCTCGACATTGTCGAGTTGATTATGACACCACCAAGAAGGTTACCTTGGTATTATCGATTGTGAATCTAGATGGTGGGCTCTGTATGGACTTGGTTTGAGAGAGAAAATGGGAGGAACCACAATCGTGTAAGCGATTGAGCAAGTGGGAGATGGAACAACCTATCGTATAGGTCGATGCCCAATCGTTTAGGAAAAGCTATGCGATCGTCTAGCAAAAGCTATACGATCGTTTAGCTCATCGCTTAGCTGAATGTCTATCGTGTAACAACACTCCACGATCGTTTAGCTAACTCCTAATTGTCGCTTAGTAAATCTTGTTTACTTGACAACTATCCGTGAGAATTTTTCGAGATTGAAAATCTTAAATCAACATCTTCTTTTTCTTTCTAAAATTAGAAAAATATTTTTTCTTTTATCTCACGGTTACCATAAAACCACCAATAACCTCCCACTCAATTGATTATTAGAAAAAAAGTGATAATTATCCAATAATTAATATTATTATAAATATAAATGATAACTAACTTACCATAATATATTTATAACCTATAGTTTTAATATTTCATCTCATGAAACATGTAAACCATAGCTCTTTTTCTATTCCATGGCACTTAATGTAAATCTTATTTAAATTAATCCTCCATTAGATATATCTAATACACCACATCGATCTTATCATATATAATAGAATTACCTCTTGTCAATTTGAACATTTCAAATCAACACCAAGAACTGATCCTCAACTTGAATCCATTGAGCTATCAAGAAGACCTTATGGACCTGTAGCTCGAAGCTCCAATGGTAAGTAAATAACTAACTAAACTCTTTAGTCACAGGATCCACCATCTGTTAACTGCCAGGCACTTCACTAAAGACCGACAGCTGAACTATCCTTACCATAGATATATTATGTGTCCATCTTAACCAATCAACAGTGTGACAACCCTTCACAGATCGCTCGTAAGTATAGCTCGACCGATAACCATTATGCCCTTATAGTTACATCTAACTCCTTAAGTACCACTGAATCCTCTAATGAACATAAGTCATAGTCCTACTATAACTGAGTCCTCTCTTCCAAAGAGAAGTTGTGGCCATTATGACAGCTGAACTATCCTTACCATAGATATATTATGTGTCCATCTTAACCAATCAACAGTGTGACAACCCTTCACAGATCGCTCGTAAGTATAGCTCGACCGATAACCATTATGCCCTTATAGTTACATCTAACTCCTTAAGTACCACTGAATCCTCTAATGAACATAAGTCATAGTCCTACTATAACTGAGTCCTCTCTTCCAAAGAGAAGTTGTGGCCATTATGTTCAAGCCTTGGAATCAGCCCTTAAGGGAGCAATCTATCTACTTATCCCTACTTCGGGGAAGGAGTGAATTTCATCTTGTGTAATTGAGTTCCCAACTCCCAAATTAGATAAGTCCCCAAAAAGGTAGGCATGTTGAGTTAGCAATCTGGCCACTCTCACCCATACTAATCAAAGGACTGCCCTCAAAGGCAGGAATTTCCAAAACACTCAGAATTGAGGTCGTGTCACCTATGGTCATTTAGGTGAGATGTAAGTCTCTAGTATCAACGGCGTTATATATAGAGTCTAGTCATCTCTTGGTCCGGTCTTATACAAACTCTTTTTATAGGACACTCCCGCACGCATGTCTCCACATGAATGGCCAAGATTTACCATATGTAGTAGTTTAGAACACTTGCAAACCTCTACAAAGCAGGTCGTATCCATAGTGTCACCAGGATCAAGTATCCCATCTTAATCCTTACACTACAGACCTATTTAGGTTATCACTTAAGGCATGATCTACTTATATATCACATAAACATGCTTAAGTTTACATAAGATAACCTTGGAGCTTTGTTTATTGGATATAAGTAAATGTCAGAATGAAATAACAGTTATTTTATTCATAAAACAATGTGTATAATTACAAACAACGTGATTCCGGGAGAATTAGGATACCAATTCCAACAATCTCCCACTTGTCCTAATGCCTTGGGAGACTAATGTACAATACAATATAAAACATGTATAATAAACTAGGACATACCCTAGTATCATCTCCCACGTGCCCTAGATAAGATGTCACATGTCCCCAGACCCAGACTCTCCAGGTGACCCTCGAACACTTTAGCCGTGAGAGCCTTTGTAAAGAGATCAGCAACGTTGTGTTCCGACGCGAACTTCGTGACTATCACATCACTGCAATGCACAATCTCCCTGATCAAGTTTTATTTACGCTCTATATGCTTACCCTGACGATGACTCCGAGGCTCCTTCGAATTTGCCACAACCCTGCAGTTCTCACAATACAGAGTGATAGGCAAATCCATATTTGGAACAACTTCCAAATCTGAAAGGAATTTCCTCAACTAAACAGCTTCCTTAGTCGTTTCACAAGTGGCTACGTATTCGGCTTCTATAGTGTAATCCATGATACATCCTTGCTTAATGCTTCACCATACTACAGCCCCTCTATTCAGAGTGAACACTGACCCCGATGTTGATTTATGAGAATCTCTATTGGTCTGAAAGTTAGAGTCCATGTATTCTGTAAGGATCAGATCCTTATCTCCATACACAAACATGTAATCCCTCGTTCTTCGAAGATACTTGAGGATCATCTTGACTATCGTCTAGTGATCAAATCCTGGATTGGACTGATACCGACTGACAATCCCTACTGCATAGCAAATATCGGGTCTGGTGCTCAACATTGCATACATTAAGTTTCCTACAGCTAAAGCATAGGGAATCCATCTCATATCCTCAACTTCTTGAGGTGTCTTAGGACATTGATCCTTAGACAAAACGATTTCATGCCTGAAGAGTAACATACCCCTCTTGGAATCCTACATTTTATACTTGATCAACATTTGATCGATGTACGATGCCTGAGCCAGGGCTAACCAGTTGTTCTTACAATCCCGAATGATCTGGATCCCTAGAACATACTGTGCCTCACCCAAATCTTTCATTTGGAACTAGGCAACTAGCCATTTCTTAATGTCAGTCAGATACCCTACATCATTCTTAATGAGTAGGATATCATCCACATAAAGTACCAGGAAAGTTATTGAGTTGTTGATGATTTTCTTGTAGACACAAGACTCATCAATATTCTGATCAAAGCCAAACAACTTGACCGCAGTGTCAAATCTGATATTCCATGATCTAGACGCTTGTTTCAGCCCATAAATGGACCTATTAAGCTTGCAAATTTTTTGCTCTTGATCTGGAACTATAAACCCTTCTGGTTGAGTCATATAGATGGTCTTCTCAAGATCACAATTAAGAAAGGCAGTCTTGACGTCCATTTGCCATATGTCATAGTCATAAAATGGGGCTATGGACAAGAGTATCCGGATAGACTTGAGCATGACAACAAGTGAGAAAGTTACCTCATAGTCAACTCCCTTAACCTGGGTATAACCCTTTGCCACGAGTCGAGCCTTAAAGGTTTGCACCTTTCCATCTACACCTCTCTTTTGCTTATATATCCACTTACACCCAATAGATCTTACCTCATGAACTGGTTGACTAGATGTACCGACCTCAACAACTCTTGTTGATCTGTCGGCCTGTTCAACAACTTTTGTTGAACCCTCAGTAGTCTCAGTCTCACTAGAAATCTCACACAAAACGAGCTTACTTTGTGGCTTATGATCTCGGATGTGGTCTTCTTCCAAGAAGATAGCATTTGTAGAAACAAACACTTTATTCTCACTTGAATCATAGAAGTATCCACCTCTCGTTTCCTTGGGGTAGCCTACAAAGAGGCAAACCTTCGAACGCAGTTCAACTTCTTTGGGTTAGTCACTAGCACATGTGTCGGACAGCCCTAAATCCTGAACTGGCGTAAATTACCTTTACGGCCTCTCCATAGCTCAAAAGGTGTTTCAGAAACACTTTTCGAGGGAATGTTGTTCAGGATATAGCATGCAGTCTCCACTACAAAACCCCAAAACAAGTCTGGAAGATGAGCATAACTCATCATAGATCGAACCATGTCCAACAAGATTCTGTTTCTCCTTTTTGATACACCATTCTACTGAGGTGTACCTAGGGCTGAGAGTTGGGCCGCAATCCCATGTTCTATCATATAGCTCTAGAATTAGAGGTCCATATACTCTCCACCACGATCAGATCGTAGTGTTTTTATCTTATTACCTAACAAGTTTTCAACTTCAACCTTATACTCCTTGAACTTGTTAAGGGCTTCAGACTTACGTTATAATAGGTAGAGATACCCGTATCTTGAATAATCATCTATGAAAGAGATGAGATATTCATACCGATCTCGAGCTCTAACATTCATCGAACCACAGAGGTCTGAATGTATAAACTTCAAGGCTTCCTTGGCTCTGTAAATTTTTCCAGTAAAAGGTCGTTTAGTCATCTTGCCTTCGAAGCATGATTCACACACCGACAAGGAGTTTTCTTCTAAACTCTTTAGAAGTCCACTTTTCACCAACTTCTCAATTTATTGAGGTTGATGTGATCTAACCTTAGATGCCAAAGATTGGCATTTTGCTTAGAAGAAACCTTTAGTCTTTTAGCTGTTGTAACAGTATTGAACATTTCAGTGTTAAATAAGGCTTTTATGACTAATGGCTTTAGTACATATAAGTTACTTTCCATTGAACCATAACTAATCTTCATTCTATTCTTGACAATAAACACTTTATTCTCAGAAAAGAAGATGGTATACCCTTGTTCAATGAGACAAGAAATTGAGATTAGGTTCCTCTTAATATGAGGAACTATGAAAACATTATCCAGTAACAAATAAAGTTTCTTGTCAACAAATAACTTCAGCCTGCCTACAGCAACAACTGAAACAACCTCACCAGTACCAACTCGTAGATTCATCTCTCCTTGTGGCAACGTTTCCCAGGAACTGAATCCTTGGTAAAAGGTACTGACATGATTGGTAGCACCCGAATCTAAGATCTAGGCAAAATCATCATTCTTTACTAAACACGTCTCCAAGACCAATAAATCATGATTACTGTCTTTCCTCCTTTTTTGGAGAGTAGTGGGATCAGTATCAGAACAACTGGCACTACTGGTTTTTGTCATCTATCCCTTTGTGCTCGACAAGTAAGAACTGACGTTCAAACAAATCTTGCAACGAGTCCATGATCGCTCGTGCAATGACCATGTTCTTAACCCTTTTGGCCAAAACATCAGATATGTTAGCCAAAATGTGAAGTTGGGCCAATGAATTAGCCTTCATCCTTACTCATATGCATTACGAACAATTTGTAGTGCATTAAGGGTCGGGACTAGAGACCACTCCTCAACCATGACAAATTCGAGGTCATTTGTCACGAAATACATTTCACATGATTCTTTCTACTGTATGTAATTGGTCATAGTAAAGGCACTAAACGAAAATACTAACGAGTTGCTAAAAAGAAAAAAACATTGGCCTATGTTAGGTTTTAAGCAAATACCTGCTGTAAAACAAACATCATCCAATAAGGCTTTAGCAAAACTAATATGAACCCCGTGTGACATCTAGTTTCGCAATGACGCTTCAAAGGTTTAGGACAAAAGCCGCCAAAGGGAGGTTAATTATCCCTCCTCTGAATTGAGAAGTTTTCAACCAGTCATTAATACCAAAACAACTCTTGCTCCTATAACAACTAACCATCATTTATTTGGTCAATAGATCATTAACTTACTTAACAATATCCCGTAAGTGTGACCCGCCATTTTAGGCCCTAGAGATCCGCCCCAAGCAGCCAATCCGAAGGGAAAAATCCAATTGAGGCAAAACCTAAAGCAACCCTATCCATTTCTGGAGTTCACCTTGACCTTGACCAACTGCAAAAAACCCATCCGAAGGGAAACGCTCCCAGGGCGCCACGAGGGAGTACAGAATGATCTCATGATGTGAAACAATGACAGAGACCATAGGATGTGTTGACACACACCCTTCACTCACTTACTATAAACACTCTTTCCGTGCACCTTGATGTTGACTCATGCAAATACCATTCGAAGGGGGATGCTCCCAGGGCACCACGAGGCCAAGCATGAATCTCACGGTGAGTGGAATCATAGACATATCAGATACATCTCTTCCTCCCACTGTGTATTTTATAACCTAGGTTTTAGTTTACTTTTAAAAAAAAAACACGGCTAAGAATTTTAACTAAGTGACTTTTAGGTTTACCCAAGAGTAACTTTTACCTTAGATAGTTAAATAACTTTTGATCATCATCCATTAAACTGTTTAACAGAGTCTTTGATCAATCGTTGCATTCTTGTAGAAAATCTATCTAATTCACCTTTCCAGGTAGGGGTGTTCCGTTTCTATTAGCTTAAGAATCCTAGCCTAGACAGAACCTGCCTTAGACAAAAGGTCCCTTATAGATAGATTTAAAACAAATTTAATATTTTATGTCAATCAATTTAATCCTATTAAACCGATTTTAAAAGATTAATCTAGGTTACTAAATCTTTAGAACCATTTGAACTTACGTCTATCTCAATCCAATTTTAAAACCCTTATAAAAAACTTGAGTTCACCCTAAGTCCGCATGCAACTCTTTCTTATTGATTTTAGTTCTAATTTCCTTTATAACACTTATAAATAGAAACAACAAAAACCACAATGCAAAGCTAACACATGCAAAGCATTCATAACGATTATAAATAGTCTAAGTGTCATGCTCAATGCATTGTTAATTTATTGCTACTTCTTTTATATAATGCTTATACAAAACAGCAATGAAATAAGCATAACATGCTTCCATTCACCCTTAGACTATAACACTTATAATAAAAGGATGATGCATGATAATGCTCACTGCATGCAAAATATAACTCTTATATTTCATGATGCATGCGCATGCTTTCACGTAATTTCTTCATGCTAGATTATAACATTTATAATACATGATGCATGAATTATTGCACAACCTAAGGTGGGTTTTTAAACTATATGTCAAATATTTTGCCATATAAACACCATATATCACATGTATAATAAAAAAATGTTGATGAACTGGGTAGAATTGACTCAAATCTACAAAAATTAAAGCTAACTATTACAAAAAAAAAGGAGTTTCCAGTTCAAACATTCGAACCGAGTCTTGAACCGTTCGGACGAAGCAACGCGTCTCCAACCATCGTACACCAAACTCTCCATGATCGTCTACACGAAAGAATAAACACTTCGCTCTATCGTTTACCAACACTCCCAGAGCTAAACGATCGTTTAGCAATGATCGTGTACCTTTTAATAAGCGATGAAGGTATGCAATCGTCCAGCGCACTCCACACAAGGCCAGCCTTACACGATCATCTAAACGACTATGATGTGGCAAAGCACCATTGCCTAAACGATCGCTTAGCAAGCGCCTTCGTATCGTATATCACACGATCATGTAAGTAGTAACAAGCGATGAAGCAAGCTAACTACACGATCGTCTAGCCCGCACCTTTTACTAAACGATGAGCATCAAATGCTCCCACTATGATTGTCTACCTCCAGCGTCAACGCGATCAGACAACCAACACTACGCGATAGAGTAAACGATTTACCCCATCGTTTAGCATTAGCTAAACGATCGTTTAGTAAATACTACATGATCGTATAGAAAAATCTACATTATCGTTTAGATAAATCCCAACGATCGTTTACCTTAGGCTACATGATACGACCAACTCTTGGTTTTCTTTCTTGTTGAGAACCACATCTCCATGCTTCGAAACTTCATCACGAACGACTCGACTAACTTAAACTCTTTGAATTACAGACTCGATAGCATGTTAATTACGCCCAAAAACACAGGGGCCCTTACAAATTAACAATTTGTAATTTAAGAAAGCTTTAAAAAAAAGGAAATTAAACCCGTAAACATCCATCAACACCATCCACAAAAGCATTTAACAATAAAATACAAATGCAAAAAAACCCACCAAGACTATAAAAGAAGTTCAAAACAAAATTGAAATTTAGATATCAGAATAACCTGGCTCTGATACCAATTGAAGAAAATAGAACACGAGGATTTCCATGAGCAGCGGAAGGATCTTTCCAAATTTCAATCGTATATGAATATTACAATTACAATCACTAATGGAAACGAACGGTTATGCATAAAATAGAAATTACAACATACTTTACTACAGATCAAGGGAAAAATCAACAAACCTTTGTAGACTCATCTTCAAGTTCCTTGATCATGAGCGCTCGATCATAGCAACACAGCAACACACGAACGTTCGTCCAACACGACTGCTACACTGCACGAACACCGTGCACTCGAACTAAGTGATCGCCAAGGTCGCGAACACCCCGAACACCATGAATGGCCTCCATAGAACCTCGACAATGTCGAGTTGAGTATGACACTATCAAGAAGGTTACCTTGGTATTCTCGGTTTGAGAATCCAGAGAGTGGGCTCTGTATGGACTTGGTTTGAGAGAGAAAACAGAAGGAACCATAATCGTGTAAACGATTGAGCAAGTGGGAGATAGAACAACCTATCGTATAGGTTGATGCATAATCGTTAGGAAAAGCTATGCGACTGTTTAGCTCATCACTTATCTGAGTGTCTATTATGTAAGAACACTCCACGATCATTTAGCTAACTTCAAGTTGTCGCTTAGTAAATCTTGTTTACTTGACAACTATCCGTGAGAATTTTTCAAGATTGGAAATCTCAAATCAACATCTTCTTTTTCTTTTATCTCACAATTACCATGAAACTACCAATAATCTCCCACTCAATTGGTTATTAAAGAAAAAGTGATAATTATCCAATAATTAATATTATTATAAATATAAATGATAACTAACTTATCATAATATATTTATAACCTATAGTTTCAATATTTCATCTCATGAAACATATAAACCATAACTCTTTTTCTATTCTATGGCACTTAATGTAAATCTCATTTACATTAATCCTCCATTAGATGTATCTCATACACCACATCGATCATATCATATATAATCAAATTACCTTTTGTCAATTTGAACATTTCAAATCAACACCAAGAACTGATCCTTAACTTGAATCCATTGAGCTACTAAGGGGAGCTTATGGACCTGTAGCTTGAAGCTCCAACGATACGTGAATAACTAACTAAACTCTTTAAGTCACGGGATCCACCATCCATTAACTGTCAACCATTCCACTAAAGACCGACAGTTGAAATCTCTTTACCACAGATATATTATGTGTCCATCTTAATCAATCAACAGTGTGACAACCCTTCACAGATCGCTCGTAAGTACAGCTTGGCCAAATAACCATTATGCCCCTGTAGTTACATCTAACTCCTTAAGTATTACTAAATCCTCTAATGAACATAAGTCATAGTCCTTCTATGACTGAGTCCTCTCTTCCAAAGAGAAGCTGTGACCATTATATTCAAGCCCCGGAATCAATCCTTAAGGGAGCAATCTATCTACTTACCCTTGCTTCGGGGAAGGAGTGAATTCCATCTTGTATAATTGAATTCCCAGCTCCCAAATCAGACAAGTCCCCAAAAAGGTAGGCATGTTGAGTTAGAAATCTAGCCACTCTCACCCATACTAATCAAAGGACCGTCCTCAAATGCATGAGTTCCCAAAACATTCAGGATTGAGGTCGTGTTACCCATGGTCGTTTAGGTGAGATGTAAGTCTCTAGTATCAACGACGTTATATATAGAGTCTAACCATCTTGTGGTCTGGTCTTATACAAACTCTTTGTATAGGACACCCCCGCTCGCATGTCTCTACATGAATGGTCAGGATCTACCATCTGTAATAGTTTACAACACTTGTAAACATCTACAAAGCGGGTCGTGTCCGTATTGTCACCAGGATCAAGTATCCCCCCCTTAATCCTTATACTACAAACCTGTTTAGGTTATCACTTAAGGCATGATCCACTTGTATATCACATATACATGTTTAAGTTTACATAAGATAACCATGGAGATTTGTTTATTGGATATGAGTAAATGCCAGAATGAAATAACAGTTATTTTATTCATAAAACAGTGTGTATAATTACAAACAACGAAACTCCAGGAGAATTAGGATACCAATCCCAATATAAGTCGCATCGTGAGTTCGATTGGGACAATTCTGTCTATTATGTTCTTCTTGTCTACAAATTATGCAACGTGTCTTGTAAGTTCCCTTCAATCCATCTCATTTTGCATGCAAGAAGTACACAGTCTGCCAATTTTTCTAACTCGTGATTCGTCTGAATAAATAATAGAAAAATTAGGATCAGGCCAATATTTTTTATTGGGGAAGGCTCAAATTGAGGTAATAACATGGCAGATAAGTGAGAATTTTATAATAATATTTAATGTAGTATAAGTAGTCTAACCCAATGGTCTTACACGTAGCCATAGCGTGAGAACACGGGATTCCATAACTCTACCACTTATTGCATGTGCATGTTCTTTCACTTAACTTTATTCGATATGTGGTTCCACCCTTTAGTGTTATTGGGTTGGTTGATGTGGTGACATCACACAACTCTGTCCGATGGTCAAATATGCTAACGGAATATTTAGTTACACGTTGTTCCCAATGAGTTAATTTCTTAACCGCATACCTATGACATATACGAAAATTAGTTAGAATACCTCCAGAGTTAGTATGAACATGTGGGATAACTAAGATTCAATATTTACCTTGTGAAACATTTTCCAAATTCAAGAGCAGTCTCTATTTCTACACGATAAGCAGCGGAATAAGTGATAGTTTGGTAGAATTTTGCTTGGACTAGTGTAGTAATGGGTAACTTTCTGACTCCTTTCAGAACAACATTCATATTTTCGGCCACGTTCGTGGTTAGCCATCCATGACGATGACCACCATCATGTGACTATGTCCATTGCTTAGGATCTATGGAAGCAAAAAATCGTAAGCAATTAGGGTTTGCTGTTTGAAGTTCGGTCATACAGTCATTAAACTTTCAAACTTGAAATTTCTATCATGCACTACACACCAAGCTCTTCAACATACTATTCTTATACTTGTTGAAATTACTCGCCACATGTCGCAAAATCACTTCTAAACAATATGTTAATTTCATGCCTTTTTTAAAAAAAAAATAAGTTATTTATTAGCTTTTAGATACTCCAAGCATACGTAATATTTAATAAAATTTCATTTTTAAATTTATCAATTAGGATTAAATTTTATTTTATATATCTATTTTAAACAATTATCTAGCTCTCATTTTGTAACCATTTCGTTTTTAGTTTTTTATTTTTGAAAATTATGCTTATTTCCTCTCATTTTCTTACCATAGTTGTATCAATCGTAAGTAGAAAAGTTACATTCTTAATCGAACTCCAAAAACAAAAACAAGTCTTTAAAAAACTTTTTTTAGTTTTTTAATTTTGATGTGGTTTCTGAATCATGGGTAAAAAGTAGATATCAGAACAAGAAATTTAGTGGCGAAAATGTAAACCAAAATAGTTATCAAACGGGACCTTAATAATTATAAATTAAAAAATAATATTATGTCCATCTTAGTTATTATCACGATAATTTTGTATTTATCTACCAAACACATGTAACCAAGTTGTTCAAGTATAAAGTTGAAATTTACCGATCACTCATGTACTTCATAATAAAAATTAATTTCACAAAAGCACTGTTTCCATCAATTATATAAAAAACTACAGCAATTTCACACCAAGTTCAATTCATATTTAACATTGGTTTGTTGTTTTTCCTCCTTACATTCACATTCGCTATTTGTTTGTTTGAATCTCACATTTAATGAAATTTCTCTTGTCATATATGTATATATTCTCAAATTTGAAACTTCTAGGTACTGAACTTTTTGAGATGTTTATAATTCACAAACTTAAAAGACTTTAAAATCAAATAATTATTTTGGTTACCTCCATAAATATATCTAATGTGCTTTTTGAATGTCCATTTTACTTAAAGAAAAAACACCGGCATATACTAAAAACTACAAGACTAATTATAAAAAAAACTATGAAATTAGCCCCAAAAAAAATTATGAGAATCAATTTGCCTAAATAAAACCACTATAAAAAAAATATACAAAATTATGAGAAACTTAATTCTCTATTAAATAACAAAAATATATCCAAAAAAATATCATTATAAACTAAAATTACTTTTTAAAAGAATCATGTCCATGCATCATAAAATTTTCTTATATAGACATGCTTCCTCGTTTTGAAAATCGATGATAAATATTTCCTTATATAGACATGCATCTTCGTCTTTTAATCATCATAAAATTTACAATATTACGATGAATAATACAACTTAATCTAACGTAATAGTGCTTATAATATAAAATATATGTAACAAAATATTATATTTTGAAGTTAAACAGACACGAAATTAACAATATATCAACTTACTAAAACAAAAATGTTGCATCTTATCAAGAAAAATCTTTGAATGATCGTTTGTAGGATTTTTCTCCGAAATAATATCCACAGTAAATAAAATAATAATAAAAAAAGTAGTATAAGATTATAAAGTAGGTTTTTTTTTTATAAAATAATAAGACTATATCAACTTACCAAAAAAATTTGTACTAAAATAAAGTACGAATATGAACAGGTGAGGAAGATGGTAGAAATTGAGATGGCCGTCAAATTTGGGGGAGGAATATGAAGTTGAATGTTAAAAGGATGGCTATTTGGGGAAAAAAAATATGAAGGAGGTGGAAGTAGAAAATGGTTCTCGGGTGTTAGAGAGAAAATGGAAGAAGAAGGTGAAGAAATTGAGGGGAAAATGGGTAAAATTTAAGGGGGGCTTCAAGTGCAAAACGACAAAATTTTCAAATTAATATACGATCAACGAGGTCTGACGTGTATATAGGTACTTTCGGCTGACGCATTCAGATTTGATTTGAATGCATCTCTTGAGACACATTCCAAAAAAAAAAAAATAAAAAATAAAAACCTTTTTCTTAAATAATTTAAAAACACCCCTTTTTACCTAATTAAATTCTAAAATTCCCCTATTTATCCAATTAACTTTCAAAGAGTCACACCCATAGGACATCTAATGCTCAACTTGATCAAATCCAATTATTCTTTTTAAGAAGTTCAAATTGGCTAATGTACTATCTTTATTTGTTAAGATAATGATCAAGTCATTTCTGAGTTGTCTCGTCGTTTATATTCTTTTCATTATTTTTTTTTTTATTATTAGAGAAAATATAAAAGTTTTAACTCTTAAATTTAAAAGTCGTATCAATTTTTATCCTACCATTTTTTAATTTCTTTAAAGTACAACTTAAACTTGGGTGAGCGTTTCAATTTTTACTTTTGCTTTTATCACAATTTTACCTTTGTTCCCAGTAGGGTTTGACTCGAAGAGTGTCGAAAAAATAATTTACATGTGTTTATTAGCATTGTTATTTTGATATCAATTTTTCTCATTAATCAACTTTAATTTTATGAAAAGTTTGGTTTTCAATAAGTTGATAAGTTTTTTCTTTTCCTATTTATCACATTAAGTCACTAGTTTTAGTGAAAAGTGAATAACAACTATAACAATTAATTAAGTTTAAAAGTTTAATAGGTTAAATTTGAAAGTTCGATGATAATAATAGATATATTTTATTTACTTTTCCCTTCTTTTTAACTTTGATAAAGAATCTTTATTCTAAAAAAAAAAAACTTCGGTAAAAAATCTTTAAACAAAATCATTTAATAAATAATAGGACAAAATGTACTTTTAATCCCTGAAATTTGAAGTTGATGTCTATTTTGTCCCTCGAAATTTCAAAATGAACATCTTAGTCCTTCATGTTTGTAAAATTATTCTAAATAGTCATTGACTAAACGGAATATTAACTAGATTATTATGTGCGATGTGGATAAGATGACATGTTAATTTTATTTGACTACTTGGCAAATAGATTAAAAAGTTAATTGAAAAAAGAAAAAAATATATATTTATGACTATTTTCCTTTTGATATTCCACCGTGTTGTGTCCTTTTAAGTCTATCACAATATAGTCCAGTGGTCGTTGCCTATCGATTGGAATTTGGAAGTTCAATTTGAAAATTTAAGGTTGAAGTCGCATGATCTTTTAGAAGAACAATTGATTGAGGAATATTGTTTGTTACTCTTAGTTTTTTGTTTTGATATCTTTAATTTCTTCTCTACTTTACCTCCAACTTCAACAAATTCTCTCGATTATCATCAGTCAAACAACACCAATTTGAATCATACTTACGATGACACTGTAAAATCAGACTAAAACAAAGGATTCGAATCAAATGCAAGTAGTGAGTTTGAATAAGACACAGATATATAGTTCATATCACACAATAGAACAATGTGATTCTCATTTAACTAAGCTCTCATAGGTCACATTTAAGTTTAATTAATATGTTATATGACTTTTTGTTTGGGATTTACTTTCTTGATGATCAATTGTGCACCTGTCCAATCTTGTTGAAGTGATTTTCAGTGAAATATGGATCATGGAAAGTGGAATTTCTCTCATGCTTATTAAATTCGGGAATGACTTAGGTTTACTTATTTATATTTTTTCATAATGTTTGATTACATATATGATAATCTTCACAATTCAACAAGGGTTGCGACACTAGGCTGTGAAGAAAAGGCAATCTTCTATCATCAAAATTGGGCTTCGACGACGATGACCATTGAACTGCAACAACTGCTTTACTGTGACAGGTTGGTTAGACTGTGATGGAATGAGATAGACGGCTAGGGTTTAGAGGAAGATGACGAGAAAGATAACTTTTCTTTACTCTTTTTTTTTTATTATTAATTTTTAAATCTATTTTCCAAGTAATCAAATAAAATTAACATGTCATCTCATCACGTTAGCACATAACGGTCCAATCAATATTTCGTTAGGTTAAAGTTAAGTTAAGGACTATTTAGAATCATTTTAAAATTCTAAGGGACTAAAGTGTTCATTTTGAAATCTCAAGGACCAAATAGACATTAACTTCAAACGTTAGGGATCAAAAGTATATTTTGCTATATTTATATTCTAATTGTTTAAACTTATTTATTATTTTTTTTATTTAAAATGTATTACAATTTTACACCTATGAACTTACCCACCAATAGAAATATTTAGCTCATCTATCTTACTTTTTTTCTTTCTAATCTCCCTTTCTCATATGTCACTTTTACTTGGAGGAGAAGTTAGAAAATCTCAGTCTTTAAAAATATATATCAATTATCGCTAAGCTACGTTTATTTTACTTCTCAAATTCTATTTGTAATTTTTAATATATATATATATATATATATCAATTACACCTAGGAACTTACCCACCAACAAAAATATTTTGCTCCTACGTTTATTTTAATTATTTTATTTAGAAGTTTTTTATAGCCAAGGAGATGGATACTATTGATGCCAAATTATGGATAGGAGAAATATACTTGACCTTCACGTGACACCAACCACCAACAATGAATTTATTTGAAAGGAAGAAGAACATAGTTTACAAAAGAAAATACCTGCACATCATACACTTCGATGCTTAAGTCAGATAATGAAAGAATGTAAAAGATAGGGGACTTAAGAGCAGAAGTCAAGTTATCTCACATGAAATTATAATGATGTATTTATAGAGAACGTTGACCTAGGTTATTCCTTAGAATTTCAGAATTGCCTCAAGATAATTAAATAACCTATCAAGTCAAGGGGTGTGCCCGATTTCATATTTGGCTAGTATTGGCATCAGCCTTGGCTGAGGCTAAGCATCTTCTTTAGGCTATATTTTAAGCCTGAATAATCCAATTTTTTTTAAATAATATTTTTTTAATAAATAAAGACAAAAATAGGGTTGGAGGGAAAGTATTCCTAAAAATAGGTGTTTAAATCGTGTACCAGGTACACGATTCCCTGGCCACCTAGCATGCCAGTCTGGCGTGGCAGTCATGCAGGTTTGATTGAGGAAATCGTGTACCGGGTACACGATTACCCTAAGTCATGTATCGGGTACACGACTTCCACGCCTTAAAAGCTTCGCGTACACGATTACCCTAAGTCGTGTATCGGGTACACGACTTCCACGCCTTAAAAGCTTCGCCCCAACCCTTTTTCTTCCTCACCGAAACAGCTACTCATATTCCCTACCGCCGATTTTCCTCGCCCAAACCATCGATCCCTCACCGAAACCATCGTTGATTTTCCTCACAGAAGCCTCTATTTCACCGAAATCTTTCAAAACTTTGATTTTGCTCGACTTCCAGTCCTCCATTTGATCTTCACTGAATCTAGCGGTCGTGGTTCTCGATTTTCCTACATTTTTTCCTGCCGAATTTTGCTTGGTATATTTCTTTCTCTAGTTGGGCTGATCTGTATTTATATGTATATTTTTGCATGTTTTTGGGCTAAATTTTGCTTGGTATATTCCTACATTTTTGTATAGTTTATGTATAGTAAGTTTAAGTATGTATAAATAGTTATAGTTTAAGTATGTATAAATAGTTATAATTTATATATGTATAAATAGTTATAGTTATAGTTTATGTATGTATAAATAGTTATAGTTATAATTTATGTATGTATAAATAGTTATAGTTTATGTATGTATAAATAGTTATAGTTTATGTATGTATAGTTTATGTATGTATAATTTATTTATGTATGTATGTATGTATTTATAGTTTATGTATAGTTATGTATGTATAGTTTATGTATGTATGTATTTATATATATATAGTTATAGTTTATGTATGTATGTATAGTTTATGAATGTATGTATGTATAATTTATTTATGTATGTATGTATAATTTATTTATCTATGTATGTATAATTTACTTATGTATGTATAAACTATAGTTTATGTATAGTTTATGTTTATTTATGTATGTATAATTTATGTATATTTTATGTATGTATAATTTATGTATAGTTTATGTATAGTGTATTATATAGTTTATATATAATTGATTTAAACTTAGAAAACTTAGAAAACTTAGAAAACTTAGAAATTAGAGTTTGTTGGGTTAACATATTAACATATTTTTTTTGTCAACTATAACAGTTGAAAAAAAACAAAATAAATATGTCGATGCGTCCTGAAGATTTAGTAATTCTTGAACCTGGAAATGATGGAGATAGTGACATCGACGTTGAAGTGGATGAATTATTTGGAAACGACGGTAGTGGTGAACAAGATCTTGAGTTGGTATCGTCGTAAATGTTCAACAAAATAGATTGGGAAATGACAAATTCAACGTTTGAACTAGGGTCTACTTTGGAAGAAAGGAAAGGATTGTATTTTTTATAAATTTAGATGGAGTGGTGTATTAACTGTCTCTGAACAGTTAGCAAATATGTTGCTCGTGTACAGGAAAACATTCGACATGCTGACGCCCAATCATGTAGTAAATATGTATATAAATGAATATTTAAAAAAATTTATATGTATACTTATTATTATTATTATTATTATTATTTTGTCAGGTTATTTGGACACCATACTCATAGATTTGGTCATCATTACCTGATTATTGTTGTGATGGTGAAGACATCTGGTTGACTGTTAGCCCTCTTATATGCTTCCATAAGTAGAGTGACATCATCCAGATCGTGTGCTAAGACAGTTCGAGATGCGACAAACGATACCTTTGTTGTCCTATACACTCCCAAAACTACACCAGATCGATTTAAGGGGTAAGCACGACCAAGACTGGCGTCGAATCCATGCGGAGTATTTATCCTACTGGCATGGACGACGTGATCGTTGTGCACAGGAAGAATTAACAGATGGGCCAACTATATCAGACGACTACTTTCCCTGGTACAATTCGATCACGAGGCGATTTATCTCACCAGACAACGCTTACTATTACTACATGGTAAGATATTTCAAATTAGACATTTTCCATATATATAATATGAATATTGTTTAATATTTTTTTTTATTCTATAGAATAATTTTATCGGCGAAATTCAACAATATTCAGTGCAGAACAACCTTGCAGAATTGGGTTCAATGTGTAAGCAAACATTGATGAATGTAGAAAATATTATTCAACAAACAAGATGACTCAATATTGCTGACAATGATCGAAGACGTATTCGTCGTAGACGAGCGCGACAACGGGGTAAACCTAATTTAGAGGGACGCGAAGACAACCCCATGAGGAGTAAGGGCCAGGGGGGTCGTTTTTAAATCCCACATTGTATCATTTTCAAATTGCAAATCTCAAAAGAACTAATTGTAAATATTATTTAATATCAACAGGGTCAAAAGTACAAATTTTATGTTCGTTGAGTTATACTAATTTTAGCATTGTTTGTCCAACACATAAATTAGAACCTTCGGATTACAAATTTTCCATTCATGAATTTTAGTTTTGTAAGCCAAATATAATTTTGTGTTTTACTTAAACTAGTAATTTGAAATAATAGAAATACAAAAGTATTCAAAACTCATCTCCAAATTTCAAGCTTGTAAATTATGTAAACCTTCTAAAACTCATTCTTCTAAATAATACAAACATAAATCATAAGAATCTAAGGGTTTCCCAATTCCAAAGTAATTTTTATACTTTAAACAAAAAAAAAAAATTATAAGCAAACTCATGTACCGGATACACGAGTTCGCTTGACCGGTCAACCAGTCGGCTGATAAATGGACTCGTGTACCGCCACATGGAAATCGTGTATCGCGTATACGATTTCACTACCCTAAATCTGTCATTACTTTTCCAAAATACCTATTTTTTAAAATATTTCTCCTACTCTATTTTTGTCATTATTTATTAAAAAAATATTATTTTTAAAAAAATTCAAATAATCCTTTGGAGAGGCATGCGTAAAGCATGTCCTTGGTAAGGTTCGGTCTCACCCTTGGTCGAGGTCGAACACAAGGTCAACTCTTTTTCTTAGGCTCATTTTAGTCATGTCATTTTTTTGCTTATGTCATGCTTTCTTCAATAGTTTTATTGCATATTCTTGTACTAGATGTAAAATTACCCATAAGAAAAACAATCAAGTCTAACATTTAAAGTATCTTTTATAGTCAAGTAAATGATATAATTATTTTCCTATTTGAAGGGACGATAGATACAATCATTAAGGGAGTGTATGGGGTAAAAACTATCATAAAATTATATAATCATCTCTTACTACTATAAATAATATTTTGTAGTCTCCAATTAACTATAATCAACATTATTTTAAAACTCTCATTTGCTGCGGTATTTGCTATTTACTACAATTTTTACTATTTCAAAACCTCATTTGCTATCATATTCATCATTTTTTTTTTACTTCTCCGCCACTGTGTTTACTATTTCCTTCTTAAACTAAAATAGTTTATCACTAGTTCTATTACAAACACAAACTATAATAACCCAACTATAATGATATAAGATTATAATTACAAACTCTTTATTCAAAGTCCCCTAAATTTATATTTTAATATTTAATATATTAGGCCACTTTTTCCTTTGCCAAGTTGAATATTGAAAATTAGTTCTATAGGATTTCTTCCATCAACTTTGAAATTAGAGATTCCATTCATTCATCCCCAATATAGAGTCCACACAACTCCGTTGATAACTCTATTGTTTTCATTTCAACAACATTGTCGTTCTCAACAATCACAAACCTCATAATCTTCGACCTCTTTAAACATTTTCAATTATTATCAACAAAAACCAAACAAACCCAACATGTTTATCCAAGTTTCATAGTACAGAGCATTTATAATTCCATCAACCACCCAAATTACGTAATAACTCCGCTATCTTTTCCCTCGACGTTCTCCGGCGCCGATCACCTTCACTGAGGTAGCTTACTTCCGGCAACGTCGACGACAAACCTGTATCTAACATCATTCTTCTCCAACCTCTCGAAAGCCTTGTTTATGTAATCAAGCTTTATCACTTCAATCATGGAGGTCAGCTCCTTCTCTTTGAAGAAATCCAATACTTCTTGTGTTTCTGTCATGCTTCCGATGAAGCTCCCTGTAATCGTCTTCCTTCCTGTTCATCCCACAAAAACACAGAGTAAAAAACAGAGAAATAAACCGAGCATCACTTTGATTTAATTCAGAGTGAAAAATTTACCGAGCATGAGGAGAGGGGAAACGAATTGCAATGGGGTATTAATGACACCCATCAAGATCAATTTGCCGTCGAGTTTCAGCAGTGAGAGATAAGGTTCGAGTGGATGAGAAACAGGGATGGTGTCGATAATGTAATCGAGCGAGTCAATGGCTCGTTCCATTTGAGCCTTGTTGGAGCTGACCAAGTACTCGTCGGCACCGAGATGTTCCAGAGCCTCCTCCCTCTTCTTCTCCGACGAGCTTATCACCGTCACGTGATGGCCCAAAGCCTTCGCCACTTTCACACCCATATGCCCAACGCCTCCCAGCCCCAAAATTCCGCCTCTTAGCCCACTTTGTTTCAGTCCAAAGTGACTCAACGGGCTGTACACCGTCACTCCCGCGCATAGCAGCGGCGCCGCCTGCTCCGGCGACATCCCTTCTGGGATTCTCACAACAAACCTTAAAAAAAAAACATCGAACAATCGTAGTTGTTAATTAATAGATTAAGAAAATTGGAGAGAATTGTAAAACAGATGATTTCAAATGGGGGAATTTACTTTTGGTGGACGACCATGGCGGAGGAGAAGCCGCCTTGGGTAGGGCGGCCGTCGTGATAGACATCGTTATAGGTCCAGATTCTCTTGTGACAGTACTGCTCCTTATCGGAAATACAAGGATTACAACTCGCACAAGATCCAAGAATACACCCAACTCCGACTAACTCCCCAACACTGAATCGATCCACTTCCGATCCAATCTCCACAACTTCTCCGACCACTTCGTGTCTGTTTCCACAAAAGAAATTAAACCCTAAAACACCAAAAGAAAACAGAAAACCCCACAAAAAAGAAAAGCCTCAATTAGTGAATTACCCAGGAACCATGGGGTAATTGGACATGCCGAGTTCATTCTTGATTTGGTGAAGATCAGAGTGACAGATTCCACAGCAAATGACTTTGATGAAAACATCTTGGGGGCCGGTGTTTCTGCAAAAAGGGAGAAGAGAAGTAAGAGGAATGATTTAGGAGAAGGGTGAAAAAGGGAGGGAGAGAGGGGAATGGAAGTAAGACCTGAGAGTGTAAGTGTAAGGAGAGAGAATCCCAGATGGGTCTTTCGCGGCGAAGCCTGTAACAGTTCTGTCAGCTTCGATACTGCCCATTTTTTGTTGAAGAATGGAGGGATTGAGTTATGGTGGACTGGAAATGGGAATAGAAGGAGAAGAAGGAGAAGGTTTAGAAGAAGAATGGAGGGATTGAGTTATGGTGGAATGGAAATGGGAATAGAAGAAGATAAATAAATACAGAGTGAGAAGAGAGAGAAGAAGCAAAGTGAGAGATGGAGAGGAATGAAGAAGACATCTCAGCAATGGAAGCTGATTGAGAAATTTGGGGGTTGGTAAAGTTCCAGTGGTTCTGCTCACCTGCATCGCATTTACACCACACGCTGGGTCCACTTTTTTTTTTTTTCTTTTCTTTTTCTTTCTAATAACAATTTTAACGAAAATTTTCATGAAATGACCGAATGACTTGATGATTTATAAGCGAATATACAATATTATTTGGTGTTTGGTGGAGGAATGCAAGAACTCATTCTTGGATCGAAGGATCCAAATGAAAATGGTAGTTCTTGCAAGGATGTAGAGACCGCATTCGAGAAGTTCAATTTTACTAATGACGAAGATATCGTCAATGTTAATTGACACTATTCATTGAAACGGTGATGATTGGAAAAGACAAGAAAACTCAATTTGTTTATGTATAGACTATTGTTGTGTTGAGATTTGTACCTAGCGCAGAGGAGATAATGTACAAGGAGGATTGACTTGAAGGACTTAATGTGGTTTATGTTGTTGGAGAAAGAAGGATTGAAGGGGTTGAACACTCCATCGATACTCACAAATCCTTTAGAGGGCACGAAGAGCATGAACCCCATGTAGATCAACCTGTAAATGTTCAACATGTAGAGCTGGAACCACATATATTGGTTCAGACTAATCCCATAGAGCCGGAACCATGTATGTCGGTTCAGACTAACCCCTGAAGGGTAAGAGGGCACATGACGAAACATCAAATAGGTAGCAGAAGTCCTCAAGATATCGTCACCCAAATTCTACAAGGTTCTTAGGGAGGAAATTAAAGAAGTTCGTAAAGATTTGGCGAATTGACTACCATGGTTCGTCAAATAGGAGTTACATTTACTGTCCAACATCATCTAATATGGGCCAACGATTGAACGAAATAAAGATGATAGTCCTTCGTCTGAATGAAGTATGTATTTTTGTACAGTCATTTAGATATTCTCAAATGGACGATCCTTTACATAGTCTTATAAGATTGTTTAGATAATCTAAACGATCGCTTATAGTTTTGAATAATCGTTGAAATATTCTTTGATGATCGTTTAGATAATCTTAAACGACCGTTCAGATAGTTTTAAACGATTGTTTAGATCTTCTAAACGATCATTTACATATTCTTAAATGATCATTTAGAAAATATAGACAATCGTTTAAGATTATTAACTGATCATTTAGATACTCTTAATCGATGACCTCACTTAACAGAATATTTTGTTTGATTTGTTCAAGATCGTAATAATATAAAGACTCATCATGATGAGAGAGACAATAATGAGAGGATTTCTCGTAATGATAATGATGATGATGGTAACAATACAGAGGTTCATCGGACCAGTATAGAAGATCTCCTCATACCCACAAAGAAACCCACCATGGAGAAGATCCCCCTCAGATCAGTACAGAAGAACATGACAATGAATAGTCAGTTGGGATTATTAGTGAGCAGTCCAAAACTCAAGAACTGACTCCAATATCTAAATTGATGGACACTGCCGTCAATTATCCAATTGTCAATGAATAGCCAGTTCATCAGACCGCTAAAGAAATACATGAACTTCTTACTCAAGCGTTTAATCTTAGGGGCCATTTCAATTCGGATTCAGCTAAGGTTGTGGGGACTTCAACTCAAAAGAATGTCACTAAAGTCAAGATAAGGCTATTGCATGAATTAGTTATCTTAACATTGTATTGTCACTGATTTATAATTTAAATGTAGGATAATTGACGACGTACTTAAAGTATTGCCCGTCCTCTACTTCAATCTCAAAAATCATACCTAGATTTGCAAGCTTAAGTGTCTCGCCAAATGCCTTAACAATAACATATGATCCTTCTAGCGACTCTCGTGTGAACACCAACCCATATTCTCTAGCGCGATAAGCTCACCAGTAACTTATGTTCACTTCATAATCTCGTTAGATGTATTTAATTATATCTCTCGGGCGGTATATTGGACCAACTTGTTCGTATTTGGACTTGATTAAGTATCCAATAATCCAACTTTTTGCTTGTCGATGATTACTCATTCTCATTTCAAGAGAACATGTATATTTGTTGGGATATTTCGTCACTTTGAAGGAATCACTTTCTTTCATTATTTTTTCATGAACCCTCCACTTGCATTCCTTCACCAAACACCGGATAGTTAGCAAGCTCTTTGTTGGTTTTTTTACACAATAGTCAAAGTTCTTTCTTATTGCAAGCATCGATAATTTAACTGATAAATCATATTTCGATGACCGACCTTTATATTCTCGTCATTCAACAGTCATGAGGTATTGTGATGAGGTTGTCATACAATGGGCCCTCTGATGGTCTGGGTATATCTAAAAATGGTTGGGTTGGAACGGTGGAATGCATTGGAATCGAAGGCATCACAACTAGTGGGACGGGAGAAAGTGGGGTTAGAACATGGATGTAAGGTGTTGGAAAAGTTTGTGGTCCTGAAGATTGTCCATATTCATGTTCAGTATCGAACTGTGAAGTACATCTAGGTTCACTGTTGTGACCAAACCAAGCTTCACTTTGGTCATCTCCCATGCTACATAGCTCAATATGATCATCCAGTGAAGACATGGTGTGAATATTACGTATTGGAATGGTTATAAACCCAAAGTTTTGACTAGGTTGATTGGTTGGATTGCAATGTTGGTACGTATTGTCTGTGTGTACTCCATGATTTTCGCAAGGTGTAACTGATATAAATAACGGCATCCAGGATGCATCATTGCCTTCTATAAAAAGCTAAGGTTTTCATCATTGATTATGTCAATCAAGGAAGCTGGGACCAATAAATTGTAACAACATTTGATGTCTATATCAAATATATCCGGATCGATATTCAGTTGTTGGTACATAATACTCACTAATCCATTGACTGTTATATCACTTTTGACTTTCAGACCTTTCATATGACCTCCAACATAATTTCTTCTGGACTCATCCAAATTCCCACCAAATTGTACAAAGATGCGAAGTAGCGTCATTGATCTGTAATGGGATAAGCAAATATTAAGCAATATCCTATAAAAGTTTAAGAAATCGCCCAGTAATTGGTAAATGATTGCCCAACTATTTATAAGTGTTTGCTTAGTATTGTATATATGATCGTATATAAATCTAAACGATCGTTTATACAGTACTACATAATCGTTTATAAATTACTACACGATATTTTATAACTTACTACATTATCGTCTAGTAATTTATGAACGATTGTTTATATTATAATGAAAAATTGTGTATATATTAGTATACGATCGTTCATTTCATGTTAAACGACACTTATTGTGAAAGTGATTTGGACCAAAAAAATTGTAGAATATCACTTACATTCTTTTCGTTTATGAACCTAACAATGAAAGCGATCGACGAAGATGAGGATGTTGGACTGAAACTCTAAGAGAACACTCCGAGAGAACAATGGGAGAATTTCGTGTGGAGTTCGACAGAAATCGAATACTGAGAGTGACCTTCCATTCTGTTCATACCAATGTTATTCAATGTTATTGGTAGAATATTAGTTGGGAATAAATACTTTGGTAGAATGTTAATGTTGCATTGGATACATATTGAATGAATGTTTGAGATGGTTGAAGGAAGAAGATGGAAGACTTTGGTCTGGAGGCTTTTTAAAATTGGGGGTAATTTTGGAATTTCTCATGGACAAAAGGTCAGTGGTAGAAAAGATTTTGGTTTTTTGGTCCTTTTGTGAAATTTTCCAATTTTAAATTTATAGTTGAGTATAGTTTCCATTTAGTTTTTAAATAAATTTTAAAATGTTATATTTTATGTCTAAGTTTCAAGTTTAATTTAATTTTAGTATCTAAGTTTTAAAGTGTTAAATTCTTACCCTTATATTTTGAATTTCATGATTTATGCTTTTTAATCTTGAATTTGTGTTAAATACTTACTTTTTTTTAATGTCAACTAATCAATTTAAAATAATTAAAAACATATTTAATTATTTTACATCATGACTATTTAAAATTTTTTATATAAATCTTAGAGGGAGCAAATTTAAACAAAAACTCAAATTTCTAGCACAAAGTTGTACTATTTTGAAATTTAAGGACAAAATTGGAATCAAATTCAAAATTTAAAAATTAAGGTCGTCTACCGATCTGTTTAAGTATAATAAGATTTCATTGATGAATAAATCGTAATAGGCCATAATCACAAACATAATTTGATTGCTTTTGATCACGTTTACCTATAATTATGAATCTGGCACATTGTACAGTTATCATTATTGTTTAACCCTAACAGTAATAGTAAAGGTAAAGGTAACAATAAAGGTGACAGATTCATAATTTCATGTTGTTACAGTAACAATATCTATACAATAATGATAGCGATAACAACAATGGTGATGGATCCCACCTAATTTTCAACCAAAATTAGATTGAACACCATTCAATCTTCAATTAGATTGCACAATTTGATAATATATTTCGAGGTGGGCCTCACAAAACGCAAGTAAGCAACAACAAAAGTAATCAATTGCGATCCACTTTTTACATTACCATTGATAGATTACCTTTCACTAGATGTAAACATGGTCTGAATGAGTGTTTGAGTCCAACTTCATATAGGTGGAGATGGCTAATATAGCCCACTCTGTGTTTGGGCCTTCAATTATATGGTTGGTATTTTTTAATAATAGTACTACTATTTTACGATGTTTATTATTATAACATATAATTAAATCTAATAAAATCTCTGTTACGGTGTTTAATATTTGTTATAGTGTTTACTATTTCCTACTTATCCTCTCTTTCCCTTTTTGTTATCGTGTTTGCTATTTCAGATCCATACTAGAGTAGTTTACACCCCAAACATAAACTATTAGAATCTATAGACTATAATCACCACCAACTATAATAACTAACTTAGCGCTCCAAGCACCCCTTAAATGTATAATAATTTGAAACATAAGGGACAAAATATAAATTAGATCCAAAACTTAAGGACCATAATTTTTTTTTTTTTTTATAAAATAATCTCAAAAATCAATGTAACATCTTGAAACCTAGACTCAAACCTAATGATCAAAATAATATATTTTTCTTTTTCTATTTTAAGGTTAAATGATAAAAAAAAAATTATCACTTTGGTCTATGTATTTTGAGTTTGTTAATTTTGATTATTTAGCTTTAGTTCATGTATTTTAAATGAATCTTAAAATTATTCGTTATATTTTTAATAAATCTTAAATTTAGTCATTTAAAATTTATTTTCTTTAGAAAAATTAATTATATAATAATAATAATTTTATTGTGTGAATATACATGTGTAAATATATGTTCACAACTTATAAAAAGAGATATTCGTAGAGGCTAAATTTGTTAGAGAGAAAATCAACTAGAAACAAACTATAGAGTAATTTAAAATTTATTAAAAGAACAATAATTAAAATTAGACAATTGAAAGAATAATGACTAAGATGGAACAAAATTCAAATTATCAAGACGAAAAAGATAAAAATTTATTGAAATTTATCCATGATTAAAAATACTCGTATTATTTTAAAAATTATAACATTGTCTTACATTTGTTCATAAATATTTCAAGACGCCATTAGAATAGACAAATCGTTAGAACGTGGAATATTGTTCATTCAAATTTAATCTTTTGCAAGCGTTGTTCTACATTAGTATTTTCATCCGAATGTGAAAAAAAAAATCTCTACTTTGATGACAGTTTTGAATTATTTGCAAAAGATTAAATGGTTGAGGATAATATTATAACAGTTCTAACTTCTAAAGTATGGAAGTTTTTTTCTTTTCTTTTTTAAGAAAAATATTGATTTGTATCTCTAAATTTTAGGGGTCGTTCGATTTTAAATCATGAACTAATGATTATAAAATTTAAACCTTAAATTTTTGTAATTCTATCAATTTACACCATCTATTATGTTATGTTTGAAAAAACCGTGTGCGAAACTTATAATCGTATCAATTTAGACTTTTAAACAAAATTTTATTCGAAAATTATATATACATTTATTTTATTGTCCATTTTGTAACACTAACATTTGAAAAATCTATCTACTATTGAAAACTAATGCATGAATAATTGTAAAATTTAGAAGTTAAATTGACTTAAATTATAAGTTTTACCCGATATTCCTCTTTTTTTTTTTTTTTTTTTTTTTTTTTTTTTTTTTTTTTTTTTTTTTACGCGCGCATCGTTTATAATTTTACATTTTAAAAATGCATGGTGCCACGTCTCATTTCTATTCCCTTTTTCCTTTTTGTTAATATAAAATATAGGGAGTGGCCTGGCGTCATATACACGTCATTTGATAAAAATTAAAATGGACATTATTTTTCGGTAACCTTTAGATCTAACTTCATCGGTAACCTTTAGATCTTGAAATTACTAAAAGCCTTCTATTGATTATTTCTTTTTCCCTTTTTGTCATTATTTTTCGTTATAAATTTTATTTTGTCCCTAATTTTAAAAAAAAAAATCCCAATTTTGAGTTTAATTTTTATTTAGTCTAAATATGTAAATTTATTATCAAATTTTAAGTTTAAATCCTACGTTTTAACTGTCTACATTTTACCACGACCTAATACTAATGTTCACTTTATCGTTTTTTAATTTCATTTAATTTAATTTAACTATTGAATTTTAGTTATATTATATCATGAAATTAGTTTCTTTTAACTTTTTAGTATCATGTCTTGATTGGTTATCAACTTTAAAATGTTTGATTAGACTTTAGATTTTAGATTGTGTGTTTAATATGATCTAGAATTTTAAAAGCTTTTAAAAAAGTCTCTACCATTTAAATTATTATAAAATTTATGAATTTATAAAGGGAAAACTCAAAAGACCATAAGACACATGTACATGCATAATTTTTTTTTAAAAAAAAAGTGATATTAAACTGTTTAAAGATGAATTAAACCTAAAATTAAAAGTAAAAAATTTATGAAACGTATTTATAAGTTTTAAGATCTATTAAACACAATTTTACAAATTTAAAGAATGAGTTTGTAATTTAACTTTGCACTTTCTACATCCTACTCTTTTCCATGAATCTATAATAAATTATTTATCATTGTATTTAGAACTCAATTAATAAAACTTTCTTTAAAGAAATTCCAAATGATAAAGTTGATTAAAGAGAATGGATATAATAAAAATATGAGTAAATTTGATATAAAGGCAGAAAATTAATGAGAATTTGATTTGGTATATATATATAAAGTAATTATATGTTTTCTCTTTTAAACTATGTTCATCTATTCTTCATTTTCTTCTTTAATTCTGACCAAATTTAGAAGGAAAGAAAAAAAAGGAGTTTCTTCATAAATAGATCAAAATAGGACCAAATATTACAAGGTATTAAAATCTTTCAATATTTACGAAACCGTCTAACACGAAATAGTTAGAAAGTTTTATATAATATGTCAATTACTATAATAGCCTTTCAATTTTGTAATTTTATTATTTACAAAATAATACTAAAAGTATTGAAAAGGAAAATTTCCATAAAATAACTTCCATGCACATCATTAATGTTGCCAATTTATTTTATTTTATTTTTTTATAAAAAAAATTCCATGCATGCGATGGGTGGTTTAAAAAGAAAATCTGAAAGAGAAATAATGTGCAAAATAATAAATCTGGAAAAAAAATCATGCCAAACATTTCTGAAAAATTAAAAATTGAAAAATCCATGTATGATTGGAATTTTATTTTCTTGTTTTTATTTATTTTCGAAATAATAAATTTAACAAAAATGGATGGTTATTTAATTTTTCCACAAAATAATAAAATTTGAAAAGGAAATAATGTATTTCAAATTTGCAACTAACATTATATATAAAAAAGGCTTCACTATATGCTACTTCTCAAACCTGCCAAATTCAAAATAAATTACATAATAAAAACATTTAAAACTTCCGAATTAATAATAAAACACAGTAATAATTAATTATGATAAAGATAAAAATAAGAAAAATGGTGAAAACTCATGAATAAAAAATAATATTATTTGAGACTTGTTTGAAAATATATAAAAAAAAAACTCGAGTCCATTCAACACAACTTCTCAAAAAAAAAAAAAAGGTAATTTTAAGAAAATATATTTGTGTTTTCAAAAAATTATTTTAAAATAACATAACAGTAGAAAACAGTCAACAACCAAAGGAAATATAGTTTAACTGACATATAGATGTATTAACAACCAAATTCATACACTTTTTCAAATTTAGAATAAAAAAAAATGTTATTAAAAAAATAAAATAAAGAAATTCACTCCCTCAAAAACCATCATTCAATTGGTCGACAACAAACTCATTTGACATTCCACTATGCACATAGATTGTAACTTTTAATGATCCGTGCCATGAATCAATTGATTTGTTTGACATCGATTCTGACAAGAAATATAAGTAGAAATACAAGTCTAAATATGACGAACTTACAATCTCAACCTATTAATTTAATCTTCACATATTATTTTAATAGTTTGTCACCAAACACCTCACACCCCTATTTTAAGCCATTCTAATTATAACTAGTTCATAATGAAATATTGTCAAATTTTGCTTTTAAAAAGTGTTGTAGTAATTCGTCCAAAAAAAAATTGCTGCAATGGTTGTCATTTAACATTAAAAAACCATTTCGTAATAAACTTAATATTCAACCAATATTCTTTCTCTAAATTTTAAAATAGAGGAATACTTTATTTTAGTTTTCAAATTTTGTAATTAAAGTAATACTTTTAGTATTTATTCATTATCAATATATTTTTTTAATTTAAAATGCTTGGCCCAATATAAACATCCACTTATTAGGCAAATAAACAAAACACTTGCTTATACTACCTTTTTATTAAGGAAATTACCAAAGACAATGATCGCAATGACTAAAAAATATATATTTTTATATATATTAAGACACTAGCCAAAATAATATATATATAAATTAAACAACAGGAAAAAAAAAAGCTATTTAAAGATTTTAGGCCCATTTGGTCTATTTGATTTTTGGCATTGGAGATTAAACTTATTTTCTTTCAATTTTTTTTATAATAGTTTGTATTGTCCTCAGGTAAAAAAAAAATGAATTATTAGTTGACTACCAAACACAAAACAAGTTTTTAAAAATTAGGTTTTTTTTTTTTAGTTTTCAAAATCTAGTTTGGTTTTAAAGGTATTGATAAAAAAAAAAAGTATATATCAAAAAAAGAAATTTAGATACGAAAGTGACTTTTTTTTTTTTACTTATTTTTTGAAAACTAAAAACGATGACCTAAATTATTATGTTTAACCTACTCAATCAAATGGAATTAACTGATTATCTCACACCCAAAATGTGTACTAAGACCACTACCATATGGTTGTGTTTTAATAAACTTCCAGGATATAATTTCAAAGTTTTTTTTTTTGGATAAATTTCTTTCATAAATTATCAATTATATTATGACAAACTTCTCAAATAATAACTAATATAAGCATACATAAAATACATAAATTGGAATTTCTTTACCTCAAATGGTTGTACTAAAAGAGAAAAAAAAATTGCTCAAATAATAATGAGAGGGTTGACACACCAACCACCACACTTTGCCCCCCAAAAAAGGATGGGGTGTCCACCATTGCTTATTGCTTATGCATAGTTTCTTGACCTTTCCTTCCTTCTACACTTAGACTAATATTTTCTTTTCACTTGCACTTTAAGAAATATTTGAAGCTTTTTTTGTATCTATCATTTTATTTCCCTTTTCTACCTAAACTTTTAAACTAACCAAAGTGATTAAGGGATTTGGAAGATCAATTAGATATGTTTATAGAGTTAGCCCTTCACTTTATTACACCTCACTCCATGGTTGTTATTACCTACCATTACAAAATCTTGTCTCCATTATTTATAAAGTTGTTGTGTGTAGTGTAATATCTATGTTACACAAAACCTATTAATTTGATTGAGATATTATGTTTTTCGAAAAAGTATATTTTTGGTCCTTAAGTTTTTTTTTTTTTTTTTTTTTTATTTAGTTTCTATTTAGTTTTTAGGTTTCAAAATGTCACATATTTAATTCTTAAGTTTTGAGTCCGATTTCATTTTAGTCTCTAAGTTTCAAGATGCTATAATTTTACCTTTGACATTTAAGTTTTACTTTAATTTAGTCCCTAGTTTCGAGGTTTACACTTTTAACCTCGATTTTTACTAAATATTCATTTTCCGTATTTTAAAATTAATTTATGCTAATAAATTAAAAATCGTTAAAAGAACTATGGTTAATTAAGTTCCACTATTTTTATTATTTTTAAAATTAAATTTAAAATTTCACTTCTAATTATTTTTAATTAATTATTAGAAACCAACGTCAATGATTGTAAGTAAGCATTTAATGAGAAAGATGTAACATCTTGAAATCTAAAGACTAAATTGAAACAAAACTCAAATCTTGTAACATTTTGAAACTTAGAAACTAAATTGAAATAAAACTCAAAATTTAAGGACTAAATGTGTAATATTTTAAAATCTATGGACCAAATGGAAACTAGAACCAGAACCTAAAGACCAAAAAGTTATTGTTCATGATGTTTTTATAACTTCACAAGTTCATATTCAAAATATGTGTAGATGAATGTATCCCCATTTATTTGAGTTTGAGTATAGTGTCATTCATCTTACTCATTTAAAATGGGTAATTCAAATATATTTTTTAAAGGCCTATGGTTTTTGGTCTCCCACTCCTACAATTGTTGCACTAAACAAATATGGGCAATATTTGTCAACTTATTTGAACAATACTTTTAACAAAGTCGGGTGGTTGCAACTCACTAGATACTTGGAGAAAACGATAATCTCATACATATTCTTTTCATATTAGGCGAGAAAATGATAATCTCATATAAAGAAAAAACTTGTAGATCGATGACTAGGACTTAGTTTAGATTTGTTGTAACTTTTAAAATAATTGCTTGTAGGTGTACTTTTAGAAAAATCAATTGTTTAAGTAAAATAGTGTTTGGTATAGTTTAATTTTAAATTAGAAAAAACTACTTACTAGTAAATTAATACTATATTCGTGTAGTTTAGTATACGAACAAAAGTAGATTATCATTTCAATTATTTTTTATATTCATATTTAATTTATGATATAATTATTTGAAAATATATATGATTTGAATTGTAACTAATTTTATTTAATCTAATTTTTTTTTTATAAAAATATGCTACATCGTCAAATAACTTTTAACACGTTAACACAAATTAAAAGTGATTTTGATAGATAAATAAATAAGTTATTTTACCAAACAACCTAAACGAGTAGACGATTAAGATTCTCATCTAATCACTTTTCGGACCTAGATTTAGTATGTGTTAGGTGTTGAAATTCGACAATGTTGGGGAAAGGTCATTCTCATAAGAATAATTCTTTGGTTGGTAAAGAAAACTTGAAAGGAGAAGGGGTGAATTGTGTAATTTTAATTTTATAAAAGAATTTTCTAATGTTGACCCAAATGATCACCCCAAGTCAAACCTTTGAAACTAACTCTTGCGTTTATTTAATTAAGCAAAATTTCAAACAATTTCAATAAATACAATTCAAGTATGACATAATATTCAATAAAGTGGAAATTTTCACAATATACAATTCCATACATATATGGACTTAATCTATTCACATGTTGCTAATATGAGTATAACTCAATTGACATAAAATATGTCCTATCGATCTCGAGATCAGATGTTTGATTCTGTCACCCTGTATATTGTTAAATAAAAACTACATATATGTTTGATATAACCATTAATAATTCTATAAGTTCTCGTCTCCTTTCATATGTTTGATATATTTAAAAATTAAAAAAAAAACCAAGTAAGTCCTCACCTTTTCACATGTGTTGACTTGAGGATCTAAATATATATACAAAATTAGTAAAAATATGTTTCATTTATAAATTGTCACCTCGACATGCCATATTATTTTTTATTAGTCAATTACCGATCAAATTTACTCAAGATCATTTAGTCATAGGTGGTTAGTAACTCGGCCCAAATCAGCTTCCTTAGATGTATGAAACTCAGCCCAAATGGAATCTGCATACTTGCAAAGCCCAAAATGCCAAACAGGCCCGAATCATATATCATCACACAATGTTAAAACTATTTTGTCCATGTTAATTAAATACCCTTTTTATATATATAAAAGCCCAATTAAATACTAATCTCAATAAAATAGCTGGTCAAAATTTAATTGTAACTCAATCAAATTTCTGCTATAATTCATAGGAATAGTGGAAGTGGAAAAATATCTAACACTAGAAGTAAGGAGAGAATATTAAGTCATGGGCAATAACAAAGCTATAAATTATGTAGGAAGAAGTAAAATTTTCTTTTTTTATTATAACTTTTTATGTGCACACAATCTTCAATGGAGGGGAACAAGAGAAACACCATTGATTTTATACAAAAGTATACTGTCTAATTTACTAATTCGTAGGAAGAGACTGTACTTTTGTATTTGAAAAAAAATTCAGGAGGGATGATCTTTGAAGTAGATGATGGTTGATAGAGTAATCCTTGATCATAATTTCCAGTATGAGTATTTGGGCCAACGTGAAATTTGTGGTTGGTAGTAAAACATTGATTCTCCTCTTGAGACTTAATTCAATCTTCATAGATTTTTCGAGATATTTTCTTACGAAGTTTTGTTATAGCATCTATAACAGCCTCGGGTTTAGGTGGACAACCCAGCAAATACACATCGACAGGAAATTAACTTATCGACTTCCCGAACAGTACTATAAGAATCGGTACTGAACATCCCTCCTATAATTGTACATGCTCCGATAGCAATAACATGGACAAGACATCTATTACCGTTTTATTTATAAGTTTTAAAAGAAAACAATATAAAGAGAAAATTGTTTCGAAGAAAGGGAAGAAAAAGAAAAGGCAAACATTTGAAGAGAATTGAGTGATGAACCACGCCCGAGGAGGAAGAGAAAAAAATGCTTTTTCCTTTGAACAATCAAGATCATGCTTGAAGAAAATTGAGTTATGTCCAACCGCAAGATGGAATTTAATATCTTCTAAAAGTGGCGGAAGACCCCATGAATCTCTGTTCAATTTCTCATTCGATTAACCCAATAATCGTCCAGGTTCAATGTCCCTCTCCTCTGATTGGCTCCCTTCAATGTTCATTTCCTCACAGATTCCATCATTAGTCAAGAATTTTAGCTGATGAAGTAGAGATTTCACTCTTCACTTCTTACTTTATTAAACCCCCAAAGCAAATCCCGCCGGAGCTCGTCACTCTCCGCCGCACCTAATGGCCTTCTCCGAGTTCCGTCCGCTCGACGAGAGCTCCCTGATCGAGTACATTAAGACTGTTCCTTCATTGTCCGACAAGCTCGGCAATAAGTTCGATGACATTAAGATTAAGGAAGTCGGAGATGGCAACCTTAATTTCGTTTACATAGTCTTAGGCTCATCGGGTTCCTTCGTTATCAAGCAGGTGACCTAATTTCTTGTCATTTTTAGCTTATTTATTGAATTTCTGTCGCTATGGCCTGACTTGTCGTTCTGGGGTTTGGAAATGGAGAGCGGATTTTGTTTGTGTTGGGGAAGTATTGGGGTTTAGGGTTTATGTGGGGAGCGAATTTGTCTGGTTAATGATTTGATTTGAAGAGTCGTTTCAGGGTTTCATGGATTGAAGAAGGATAATTAGTCATAATTAATTATTGTCTTCATTCTTGACAGCTTAATGGAGCCTGCTTAATAAGAGTTTTTAGATAAATACTTCACCCAGAAACACTAGATGTAGAGGAGATTACAAACTTAATCAATGGGTTTGAAATGTTCGCATGTTATAGAGCTTCTTCAGAACTTAGTTAATGATTTGTGCGTTGGAACATATTGAGGTACCCTGTTTCTTGGAGGAATTTTATCATTTGAAATCTGGGTTTTTTAAATCATGTAGGCTCTTCCTTACGTTCGTTGCATAGGGGAGTCATGGCCAATGACAAAGGAACGAGCATATTTTGAGGCAGTGACATTAAGAAAGCATGGACATTTGTGCCCAAATCATGTCCCTGATGTTTATCACTTTGATCGTACGATGTCGTTGATTGGCATGCGTTACTTGGAACCTCCTCATATAATCTTGAGGAAAGGTTTGATCGCTGGAATCAAGTATCCGTTGCTGGCAGATCACATATCAGAATACATGGCGAAGACTCTCTTTGGCACATCCATCCTTTATAATTCGACCACCGTGCACAAAGAATCTGGTACTTCCATGTTTTTGCTTGCCTATGAAGATGTGTTTTTAGTGACCATCTAGAGATAGAGGGAAAAGATTTGTTTCTTTTTGTCCCAATTTACTTTGGTGCATTGGCATGGTTATTTAGCTTGCAATACTTCACTTGTACAGTTGCCGAGTTCTGTGGGAATGTGGAGTTATGCAGACTCACTGAACAGGTCGTGTTTTCTGACCCGTACAAAGTGTCTGAATACAACCGTTGGACATCACCGTATCTTGATCGTGATGCCGAGGCTGTTAGAGAAGACAATGATTTGAAGGTTGAGGTTGCGGAGTTGAAAGCAAAGTATGTTATACAATACTCTTCTGTTCTTGCTTCTTTGTTGATTTTGCTAATACATATGATGAGTAGGCAAGCTAAAGATTGATTCTGGATGGTTTGATTATCAGCTAAAGTTCTAACTTTTAGATATACGTTAACCATGTGAATCTTTTAAATGCTAGTCTGCTATGCCTGATTGATTCAAAATCCAATCTTCTTTCTATTTTCAATGTATCTGACTGATCTGGCTCCGTTTCTATCCTGTTTTTGTTAGATAAAAAATAAACTAAATGATACCAAAGAATATGAACATTTTAGTTTATGATGATCATGTTGCTGAGATGTTAGATTCTTTTGATGTTGTTGAGATATTGTTTGTTTTCTATAGAAAAGGAAAACCAATCACCTAATCTATTATAGGGAGATTTATTTATGATATATGTGGCAATTGGTTTTTCTTTTCAGGTTTATAGAGAGAACCCAGGCCCTTGTTCATGGAGATCTTCACACAGGGTCTATTATGGTCACGCAAGAATCAACTCAAGTCATCGATCCGGAGTTTGCATTCTATGGACCAATGGGTTTCGATATCGGAGCCTTTTTGGGGAACTTAATCTTGGCCTTCTTTTCACAAGATGGACATGTCGTGGAAGGTAACGATCGAAAGGTATGATATAAATCATAATGTTCGTGTTGTGAGTATCAGAAATAGTTTAGTAGATTAGACACCTATATCAATCGCATTTTGTTTGATGCAATGCAAGGCATACAAAGAGTGGATTTTGAAGACGATTGAAGAGACTTGGAATCTGTTTCATAAGAAGTTCGTGGGGCTCTGGGAGCTGCACAAAGATGGTCCTGGGGAGGCTTATCTCCCTGCCATTTACAACAACCCCGGGCTTCGGCAGCTGGTTCAGAACAAATATTTGACCGACTTGTTACATGACAGCCTTGGTTTTGGAGCTGCTAAAATGATCAGGTTTAGCCCACTTCTTTCAATACCAAGGATATATACATATATTTCGAGAGTGATTTTGAAAAGCGATTTTAACCTTTTCGAAATCTGTGATCCTCTCCTATAAACACACCGACTCCTGAAATCAATGTGTGTGTGTGGACAGGAGAATAGTGGGAGTGGCTCATGTGGAAGATTTTGAATCCATCAATGACCCGAGCAAGCGAGCGGGATGCGAAAGGCGAGCCCTTGAATTGGCTAAGCTACTTATGAAGAAAAGGCGAAATTTCAATTCCATTTCTCAGGTCATCTCTGCCATTCGTGAGATCCAATAATCTATGCGTGTTTGCCTTTGGTCATTGGACACGGGAACAAAGCGTTTGTGAGAAGAAAATGAGACCGTTTCGAATTTTGGAATTTCACGAGCTTCATGGTACCCAACAATTCTCTGGTTTCTGTTTTCCCAATCCATGATTTCATGAATTTTTAGTTGAAATAAGATAGATCGGCCAAAATGAGCATAGCTCATTTAGCATAATACTTGTACTATCAATCTCTACTTCGAGGTTCTATTTTTCCACAACCATATTGTCAAAAAAGACCGAACTTGCTACCGTTTGCCTTCGTAAAACTAATGCCTATCTTCTTCATTGCTTACTCTACATTTTGAACTTTTCCTATCATTAATCTTTTTCATCACACCATTTAAGTTTATTACACTTGATTGTAGTTTCAAAGATTATAAGTTTATCTCATTTAATAATGTATTGTTCTTCACTTAAGAAGACACTCTTTTGTTTAAAAGATATTTGAAAGTTCAGTGGATATAGTATTATTTGATAGGTCGTTTGATTTTTAGTTTGGTAATTTTTTGAATTTTTAAATTGCAAATAAATTTTATAAAATAAGATAAATATAGAAATTAAAAAACCATTTCCAATTTTAAAACTCTCATTATTCTTCATCGAAATTTAACAATTCAATACAAATTTAAAATAAAATTTTCATATATATTTGAATTGCAAGCCACCTAAAATATTTCCTCACATATCAAATGTGATAGATTACGTTGTTATATTTGAAGCAATTTTTTGCTTTTAACATTATAAATATCCATAGTCAATTGAGACACTCATTACCATCAATACTTCGTGATTCCATCCTCCATTGTTTAGAACAGAAAAACGCAACAATCACAAAATAATATTGTCATATACGAAGCCCACGTATTTATAAAGTCAGATCTCATCGTAAATCTTTAACTTAAATTTGGTTAAGGGTAAACATTTTTCTTTTCCAGAAAGATGAATTAGACATAAGTGTTCTTTCAAAGTTTCATGCAAACTTCAAATCTTTATTATTTTACGCAAATCCAACATTCAAAAACACAGCAATTTACATCTCCACTTTCATTACAAATCCATAATCCTTCAATTCCCTACCTCTACTGAATTGATCAGAATTCAAGCCCGCCACCGCCGGAGTTTCAACTGTAAAATCCGACGCGGATCCTTTAGGGCTGGCAGAAAAGCTCCTTCAGTTTCACTAACTATAACAGATCTCCTTCAGTTTATCCGCCGCAGATCCATCCACCGAATACTGCCAATCACCACAGCCCCTCAAAACGGATCCACAAGTCGAGAGGAAAAAACAATTTCAAGACTGAAAGATTAGAGAATTAAGAGTTAAAACCTTGTTCAGAACCCAAAGCGAGTGCTTGTAAGCTCTGTGGAAGAGTTCTTCTAGGGATTTGGCATCGTTCGCATCGACTTCTCTGTAGTTGACGAAATTCTCTCGAGCGTACTTGGCGTAGTAAGGCCTCGAGTCCTTAGGTAACCGCCGCACTAACCTCAAAACTTCGCCGTATATTCTCAGGGCCTTCTCCATTTCTCTCCGATCAAAATTCGCCGCCGTCTGACCGCTTCTAGGGCCAACAAAGTTCCTTCTTCTTCAAGTCCTTAACTACCACGAGTCCTTCATTATTGTGGTTCTGTTTTGTTTATAACGGCCCAATTGGCCCAATATACTTTTCAATTGTAGCTTTATTTTTGTTAGAATTTTAGTGAGTTCATTTGTATCCAATTTTGTGTGGACATGTGTCAATTCTGTTAAGGGTTATGTTAATCCAGAAATGTGAAAACAACTTAAAAGTAGTTACAAATATGTTACATTCATAACATTCAAGCTACCTTTATATATACTGTGTAACTAATTGTAAAAGTAAGAGAGAAAAATTGTACAAAATGATCATCAGCTTCTTCGTAGATGTAGGCTATCCTTGGCCGTAAACCATCGTGTTCATCTTCTTCTCCGATCGTCTTGTTCTATTGTGTACCTTTGAGTCATCGATCGTGTAGCATTTAGCCAACGATCGTTTAGCTTTTAGCCATCAATCGTTTACCTCGGCACCCCTATCGTGTAGACGCTCATCGTCTTGAACCCCATCATCTAGACGATCTTCAGTAAAGCCTTCATCGTCTAGACGACTCTTCCCTTATCGTCTAGACGACTTCCTGCTTTACCTCAAATCGGCTAGACGACTGCAGCCTCATCGTCCAGGCGATTTCCGGCAGCATCTCCCTCCGATTCTCTTTTTTCTTTTCTCTCTATTTTCTCCGCAACAAAGAAAAGAAAAGTATAGACATTAAAGTTCTACAATCAACAACAGTGCCAAGTTCTAATTTCAGCCATCAAGGTGTAGGGTCGAGATTTCTCATCACACGGATTGTGCTTTTAGCACATTATTTTGTGTTTGTGTGAATAACAAATGTAGTATACGGTATTTGTATAGGGCCTGAGTATTGTTAAGCCCAAAAGATCGAGTGCAGTGTGTAATTTTTCAACCCATATTTCACTTCTCAAGCCCAATAGGTTATTTATCTATAAGGTGGCATCCTTGAACCGATACCCATCTTTCGGCTAACCTAGCCTTCTCCGTCCCTTGGGACTAATAAGGGGTAGTACAGGAATATTCACCTGTTGTCCATCGACTATGTCTTTTAGCCTGATCTTAGGCCCTAACTCACCCTCGTGGACGAACCTTGTGAAAATCCGTGAATATTTGAAAGTTGGTAAAGACTCACCCCTTGTTTTAGTCAAAATGAGTCCCCGACATTGGCTTCCACCAATAGTGGACTATTATTAAGGTAGGCAGGCCAATAAACACTCTGCTTACCTTAAGCATTGACTAAATATAATGAAAAAAAAAAATACAAAGAAATGTTTTTTTTTTTAACCAGAATCAATTTTTTTGCATTTTGAACTTCTAACTTTTTTTTCAGAGTCCGACCATGAGGTCTGATAATTCTTCACTTTCCCAAACTGAGTTTGTTATAGTATCAGGGCAGGTGGTCCATTGAGGTCCTATGTTCAAGCTCTTGTTTGGCTCTTCTTCAATTTCAAGCCCACAAGTGAGGGGAATTAATTTTACCTTCACCCATCAACTTAAGCTTTTAGATCAATTGGTGATTTAAGATGATATCAGCAAGATTATTTAAGATGGTCTTTGTCGTCTTGAAAGAATTTTTTAGGTTTTCACTATGATTCATGAAGAACCTCAAATTGGAATTCAACCTGCAACTTTTGATTCTTCTACAATTTCTTCTTTCGAATCATCACAAAGCCCTTTCTTTCTTCATCACAATGACACATCCAACCTTGTATTAATCCCTGAGTTACTCACGGATGAAAACTACGTTACCTGGAGTTGTTCAATGATCTTGGCCTTATCTATTCATAACAAGCTTGGATTCATCGACAACACAATCACTCAACCTACTGGTGCTTTGCTCCTTGCCTAGATTCACAACAATCACATAGTGATTGACTGGATCTTAAATTTAGTATCAAAAGGAATAGCTTTCAGCATCCTATTTTCCGATTCAACACTAGCAATCTGGCTTATCTCAAGCAACATTTTCAACACAAGAATGAACCTCATATTTTCCAACTCAAGTGTAGTCTTGCCACTCTAACTCAAGATCAACAATCAGTTACGATGTATTTCTCCAAGATGAAGAGCATATGGGATGAATATGTCACGTATTGGTCCTGACCATATGTATGGCAAATGAACTTGTGGAGGTATGGAGGATTTGAAAATTTTCTTTCAGTATGAGTATCTAATGAGCTTGTTCATAGGATTGAACGAATCCTACAACCATTCTCGCTCTCAAATCTTACTGATGGATCCAACACCTTCAATTAATAAGGTCGTTTCACTGATTGCACAAGAAGAACAACAAAGGTCTGTTCCAAATATGTAATTTCTACCTACAGTTGACCTTTCTTCTACAATTATGCATATTGCTGCTGTAGTTCTGAAGCATTCTTCTTTTCCACAAGGTTCCTTTGACTCTAATCGACAACGTAAAGATCGCCCAATTTGCTCTCATTGTGGCAAATCAGGACACACTATGGATCGTTGCTATAAAATCCATGGATATCCTCTCGGTTATCAGACAAAAGGAGGCCAACAATAATAATCTTCCAATATTGCCAATCTAGCATCAGTTCCTCCTACTACTACCAATATTGTCGCAAATATTCCTGCACCTATTGATTCAACATCCATCTCTTTTGCTACACTCACTCAATGACATGAGATTCTCACTATGTTGCAATCAAAATTAGCGATAGTAATTGTTGAATCAGATGCTACTACTTCATATCTAGCAGTACTTGTTCAACTTTCAATCCTTATGACTATTGGATACTTGATTCAAGTGCTTCGACTCATATATATTTTAATCTTGTGGATTTTTCATCCTTAACTTCGGGTAATACCTCAATGATTTTGCCTGACAAAACTCAGTTGAATGTCCAATTTTCTAGCACTATATGTTTGTCTGATGATCTTTGCCTTCAACATGTTCTCTATGTGCCCCAGTTTTGATACAATCTTCTTTCCATCAGTGCCCTTACATCCACTCCATCTGTTTTAGTGCAATTTTATCTTGATTCTTGCATAATTCAGGACAAGTTCACTTGCGAACGATTGGCAAGGGTGACCTCAAGGAAGGACTTAATATTTTGCATGATTTTGAGATTATGGCTGTTGTGAAAAATTCTAAAGTGTGTATGGCTACAGTTTCAAAATTTTTTGTGGATTTATGGCATTCCAGGCTTAGTCATCTCTCTTTTACTCGTTTGAATCATCTTAAAGATGTTTTACACTTAGATTCATATAGTACGGAGCATGTTGAACCCTGTTATATGTGTCCTATTGCTAAACAAATGAGATTATCCTTTCATTCGAATAATCATTTATCTATACAACCTTTTGATTTAATACATGTTGATGTTTGGGGTCCGTTTGCTACACCTTCATAAGTTGGTTATACATATTTTCTTACCATAGTTGATGATTGCACATGTTATACATGGACTTACATGATGAAAAATAAATTTGATGTTTTAGTCATCATCCTTCAATTTTTTTCAGCTGATAAACACTCAAAATGGTAAGACTATACAAGTTTTTAGATTTGATAACGCCCCTGAGTTTCAGTTTAAAGGTTTCTTGTAAAAATTGGAGTTGTTCATCAATTCTCATGTGTGGTTTGACCTGAACAAAACTCAGTTTTCGAACGAAAACATCAACATATCCTTAATGTTGCTCGAGCTTTGTATTTCCAGTCTCGGATTCCTATGACTTTTTAGAGTGAGTGTATATTGAAAGCCACATTTTTATCAACTGGACTCCTTCCAAAATTCTTAACTAGCAAACTTCTTTCACATTACTTAATGGTTCTTCAACTGATTATTCAGTCCTTAGAGTATTTGGTTGCCTTTATGTTACATCAACCTTGCTCTCAACTCGCCATAAATTTTCTCCAAGGGCTATCAAATTTTCTCCAAGGGCTATCCTTATGTGTTTGTTGGATATCCACCAAGGGTTAAAGGTTACAAATTGTTTTACATTGAAAATCAGAGATTCTTTGTCTCTCGTGATGTTGTCTTCCATAAAGATATTTTCCCTTTTCACAAAGTCGTGACTTATAATCAACACCCTCAATTCCTTAACGACGTTGTTCTCCCTCGAGCTTTTGATATATCCTTTTTATTGGGTTTTATATCTTAAAACTCATGATTTTTAAACAATAAACTTATTCTGTTAATCAATATAGATGTTATCAAAGTTTTATTCAATAAAGTTGTTATCAAATATACGAATTACTCATTTCGTTTTAGAAATGGCCTAAATCCAATAAACGAAGATTCATGGCTATTACATGAGCACTTCAACTTTATGTGGAGACATAAATATGGATCAAGTTCGAGTAGATAGCCAAAATGGTCTATAGTAAACAGATAAGGGTAGGTATCTTATTCTAGGGACACTATCGGATGCGGCCCACTTTACAGATATTACAATTGTTGTAAAATGCTACAAACGAAGTGATCCTGATTTGTTCATGTAGAGACATGCGAGTGGGGGCGTCCTATGCAAAGAGTTTGTATAAGATAGGACTAAGAAATAAGTCACTCTTACTTTTAACGCTTTTTACTGTTTAAGACTGACTATTTCAAAGTGAAGACTTATGTAACTTGACCTTAATCCTGAGCTAACTATGAACTCCTGTTTATTCAAGATTATCCTTAGATTTGCATTGGAAGAATAGGCTCAACAGCGCCGGCTCAATAAGCCTTCCATTTCAGGGGTAAGACCGGGTAGATAGTTAGGGACATAGGGTGCAAGACGAAATTCACTCCTACCCACTTTTAGGGATAGTAGAGAGGTTTTTCCCTTAAGTGTTGACTCCGGGTCATGAACAAGGGGCCCCACCCTCTCATTTGCCCGAGGGAGACTCAGTTTGGTGATTGGATCACAAACCAATTGTTCATTAGATGATTAGTGGGACTTAAGGAACAAGATGTAATATCAGGGGTAAACAACTATTGACCCAGTCGTTATTACAACCAACCTATGAAGGGTTAACTTACTAATTATGATTATATAGAGTGGATTCATGAACCTTCTTTCTGTCAGTTCTCGACTACAATTAGCACGCATCTTTACCAAGCCCTTTTGTTCTATCATTTTATTTTCGTTACTATCCAAGATGGGTGTTTTAAACATTGTTGCCCCATCTTGAAGGGGAGTATTAGATATATTTTAGTTAGTTCATTTTCATCCAATTATTTGTAGACACGTGTCCATTATATTATGGGTTATTTATCCCTTGTAACATAGTATATATGCTTTAAGGAGAGTATTGAATAATAAAATGGTCTTCACTTTCCCAAGTTGAGTTTGTTAATTTTTATTTTTATTTTTTTAAAAAAATAAATATATATCTTTACAAAAAATAATTTTAAACCAAACTAATTGGATATCTCAACTGGCTAATTTAATGTGTTTCTCTTTCCCCAAAAAGAAGAAGAAAAAAAAAAAACAAAGAAGAAGAAGAAGAGCTATGAGTTTAGGGAAAATCCCTAGAAGAACTTGTATGAATGAGATATTAATGATGGCTTAACTAGGCATTTCTAATCATCATACATTTAAAAATACAAATAGTATTTATATGAACATAGTGTTTCTTTTTTAGTAGTCCCATTTTAGGAGAAAAACGAAACATTAAAATGATTGTTTCAATTAAATGGTACACATGCATGATATCATTATTTCAACTTTTTTATGCATGGATGAAATATCAATATCAACATATATCTTTGTAAATAAAAGAATTATAATTTTTCCATAAAATATCTAAAAAATCATCTATAGCCTCAATATAAACAAATACAATAACACTATGTATAAAGTAGTAGTTTATATGTTATAAAAAGTTTATCAATTTATAACAATTTTATAATTCCACTAATAAAAAATACGATGCGTACGTTTCAATGCATATTTTAATCTCTTATATGTAGGCTTACTAGAAGAGTAAAATAAATAGCTCTATGTGTTTTGAAATAAGTAAACATATTATTTCTTTCAACGAATACAAACATTATTAAATTGACAAAAATTATACACATATTTAACCAAAAGAGTGGAGGTTCAAATTCCTCACCTGTAACTTGTTGAAATTGTTAGTGAGGGAAACTTGCACATGTTCATCATTGTTGTAGGCCTTTTGTGAGTGTGTCTACAAGCCTGTTTCTCCTAATTTCTCACCTTTCAAGTTGACCAACGTGATGGTTCATCGCACAAGTATAGCTCAAAGCCAAAGAGGAAGTTTCTTCTTATTGGAAGGTTTTCTAGCTATGTATGGATGAACCAGGACGGATAAAATCAAACCCGAAGTTTCCTTTCTTGTCCCTTCTGTCTGCGAGTTATTTTGAGTTATCAGTAAAGCAGGACTTTTTGCCAAACCTATCACACTTTTATGCCTAAATGAGTACATGGAGTATATAGCTCATCTAAACACAAAAGTAAAGTCATGACTCTTATTTGAAGATTATTTACTCTCCCTCCTTTATGGAGTCGTCAAATAAGGCTATCTACACTTATTTGTGATTATGTGTAACTTTGACAATATCAGGATAATTCTGGAGGTCGAGGTGGCATGGCCGGGGGGGACAACTCCGCTCCATTATTTTTCGATTAAGTATATATTCACCGGCTCAATTGTTCGACTCAAGACCCAAAACTATGACCTTTTCTTTTGGGATTCGTGTTTTCTCATACCACCTTTCAATTTTTTTTGGACTTGGACCAATGTATTGTTTTTGGGACTCGTCTGAATCAATGTTCAACACACATATTGATATATGAGATTGATAGAATTAAAATAGAAAATATAACTTAGATATTGTTTGCAAGAGAAGTGGAAATTTTCACTATAATTCACGGACATTAACCATTCCAAATATAAAGCCAAAAAATCAACGATGCAAATCAATTAATAAAGACAAGATTCACATTTTCATCTCTTCGAAATCTTATTTCTCATTATATTTTTATGATTCACAATTTTACATCCAAGCAAGATTTCTTGTTTTACGTGGAAGCCGCCAAACCTTCCGTTGTCACCTTCGAGCTACGGCCCCAATTATTTCCCTTCCATGCCAAGAAAGAATTTCAGACTCTTCTGCACTTGAAAGTGAAACAAAACCCCTCCTCTTAATTGTCCTCTCAATTCTTCCATGAAATCACAATCTGACAAGTTCACAGTCCCAGCAACTATCAATATGAACCACCAATTCTTCCCTTAATTTCCATGGCTTCCATTTCTTCTATCTTGGCTCTCCGATAATCACCCATTCTTCTTTTTAAATCCCCCACCATCTCTGTTTTTTTCTTCACTCACTACAATGGATATCTGGTCTTGGATTTCTGACCTCCCCAACTCCGATGACTGGACTCACTCCTCTGCTTTCACCTTCAACCTCGCCACTCATGGAAATTCCTCGATTCAACTCACTGCCCACCGCTCCACCGCCGCCGATTCCCATACACTTCTTAATTTCGCCGTCGTACTTAATGGGTTCCCGTCATTTACCGAGCTGAAGACCTTGTGGGTCTCGAATGCCTGTTCTCTGTCGTCCGAGACACCATTCCTTCCTCTGGTTCTTCAACTCCTTCAAGAAATCATTTCCCGGTCACCTGCCGGGCAGAAGAGTACCTGCCCTCGCTCTCGTTTACAGAAACTGAAACCCGACCCGGTTTCATGGATCATGGACTCTCACTCGCCGGAATCTTTCTCCGGCTTCTTTAATCTCATTTTCCTCATCCGACTCTTCTGGGTTTGCGCCTGTGACGCCCCTGCTGAAATCGGCTCTTTCTACTTCAATTACTTGCTTTCCCCACACCTTGAAGCTATGTCGTCCAACCACGCGCCGGTATTGCGAACGTTTCTCATCACCATTGGCGTTGATGCTGAGCTCTGTTTCACTCGCACGCTCGGGTACGTGATAGCGAAATGGCTAATCCTCAGAGAAGTCGGCGTTGGGCTACAGACACTAACCCACGCGCCGCCGCAACGAAGCCTCGGTTTCACCTACGCGACGGAGGCGCACGGGTTGTGGATTCTGAAAGGCCACGCGCCGGTAATGGGGATGAGAGTGACACGCGCCGGTGGCGGTGGTCGGAAGTATCAGTTCCCATTAATCGAAGCGAAAGAATCGGCGTTGAGATACGCTCTGGCCCACCAGCAGCTTGAGGCGGTCGTTCAGTTAGAATATTCCGTCCGGTACCACGAGGGCTATGTTCACGTAGGAACACGTGTCGATAATATTAGACTCCACGTGGCAAGGCTGGCCCTCGGGAGCGTTGATGACGTGGAGTATGCAGAGGAGAGGCATTTCGTTTCACGGGTTCGGGTTTGGGTCGGGCCGGAAGTCGGAGCAAATTATGTCGGGGCAGTGAGTTTGGGCCGGTCGACGGAGAATGCAGAACGGGAGGTGAAAGTGCAGAAGATTTTGAAGGGTAGATTTGGAAAAACGAAAATGTCGACGGTGAAGGCGACGTCGAGGAGCTCGACTAGGACGAAGATGAGGAATTGGCGGTGGGACCAGGAGGCGGAGGGGAATGCGGCGGTGTTCGAGGCGGTGCTGTGCGATAACACGACGGGGAACGAGGTGGCGACGAAGAAGAATTCCGGTGGGAGCGAGAAGGGCGAAGACGGGGGCGTGGGAGAGAGTTTTATGAACCGGTACAGTGGAACGAACCGGGCATTTAGTAAAGCCGGAGGAGTGGTTTTTGCGGGAGATGAGTATGGGGAAGAGGTGGGGTGGAGGCTGAGTAAAGAAACGGAAGGGAGTGTATTAAAATGGCGAATTGGAGGCCAAATTTGGTTAAGTTATTGTCCAAATGAGATGAGAATTCCTTATTTTGAAACAAGGTGTGTGGAGTGGTGTGATGAGGTTGATTTGCCTCTAATTCCCACTAAATGAAAGACAAACTCTACCAATATGATCATATTGTAATTATAACATCATTGTCTATTGCTTTAAATCTTATACTATATCAACTTTTAAATGTTTCTATCAACTATTGAGCCTAAATTTATGAAGATGGCAAGATAAAAAAAAGGGAAAGAATCTACTGTCAAATGTACACTAAATTAAACTTTGTGATGTTAAATCTTGTCATATGTGCATATTAAACTTGTTATTTTAGGAGATATTTAAGATTATTTTGAGTATTTCTACATTTTTTGTTTTCTATTTTGATTTCTCAATTAGTATACAATTGGCTTTCAATTTTCTAGATCTTGTTTTTTACGATTTTCATTTATTAATTTTTTTAATGACTTTTGAGTTCTAGAGCCTTCAAATGTCTATTTGACCTTTAAAATGATAAATAATGCTCTTCAAAATTTAAATTAATGATATTAAAAACTTTGTGTTTATTCAACCCTGTGGTGTCTTTTTCAAATCTTGTTTTAGATTTGATGATTAAATTGATTCATTAGATTAATCTTTATCAAACTAATTCTAGTGTGAATTGTCTTAGAATATGAAAGTGACCATCATGGATTTTATGTTCGATTTAAGAACCATTCATCCTTTCAACTAAGTTCTTAATTGAAATTAATAATTTGATAAGTTAGCCTTATTTATGAGCATATACAATAATCCTAAAAAGATATTTAGCTTTATACAATCCAACTACTTTGACATGAATACAAATATGCATATAAAAAGGAAAATATATGCTTTGTAAGATATAAGGACAAAATGGAGATGTAAAAATCTTTTCTTGTAACCTATATAGTATAGATTAGGCTCATGATCTATGACCTGTTTTTATTAATCAAAAGTTCTCTTCATCTCAAACCCAATAGCAAAAAACAATTAAAGTTCTAAAGTTTTTTATGATTGAATCCTAAATCTTAAAAGAATATAATTGAATATCTAGTCTTGCTCAGATATTCATTATAAAACTGTTGGGCTTGAAATGCGGAAGCAGGCAAAATGCAAGACGGATTTGCAAAGTATTTTCGGGCCGAGAGTGAACGAAGGCCCTTACATGACTATTGGATACCCCTCGATGCTTCAGACAAACGCTAGGTCGCGTGCAGGATGTACAAACCGTGTGACGTACGATCTCGGCCTTACACTTCAATGGTTAAGAGGAGAATCACAAACTTCTACTGAAGAAACCCTACGACTAACTTATCTTTTCTTTTCCTTTCACAGAGAAATAATCGAGAGAAAAGAAAAGAGAGGAATGCCAAGAGGCGGCCGGAATTCGCTAGCGAGAGAAGTGTTCGATCGTCTAGGCGATGGAGGTAAAGCAAAAGTCGACAGAACGATAAGGCAGGAGTTGTCTAAACGATGAGGCTTTACTGAAGGTCGTCTACACGATGAGGCTTGCAGAAGTAAACGATCGTTGGGTAAAAGCTAGAAGATCGTTTGCTAAAGCTAAACGATCGTTTGGGTCGGGGGGTATACGAAAAAGGAAGACGATAAGAAGAAGAAGATGAACACGATCATTTACGTGGTTCGACCAAGGGAGGCCTACGTCCACGGAGAAGCTGACGGAGTTTTCTTTATTCAAAATTGCTTCAAGATAGTGTAATCACTCAATTATAATTGCTTCAAGATACATCTCTACTAGTTATGCATCTTTTCTCAATCGGGTGCCACATTCTAAACCCTTTTAACACATTATGTGAAGCCCAAAAACATACACTTCACAGCTCTGGCAGCAAGCTTCCCTTTACTCTGATGAACATAGCCAATGCAGCCAAATACCCTCAGGTTATTCAGGTTAGGTGACTACTTGGTCCATCTTTCTTCAAGGGTTAGAAGGTTAAGAGATGCATGAGGGCATCTATTCAGTGTATAGACTGTATATGAAGCTACCTCTGCCCAAAACTTCTCAGGTAGTAAAGCATCAGATAGTAAGCTTCTGACCCTCTCCATTACTGTTCTGTTTAACCTTTCTGCTACCCCATTTTGCTGGGGTGTATACCTAACTGTCATGTGTCTTAATATGCCCTGCTGTCTGCAATAAACATTGAACTCTTCTGCACAATATTCAAGCCCATTATCTGTTCTAAGATACTTAATCTGACAGTTAGACATTTTCTCAACCATCACTTTCCATTCTTTAAACTTTTCAAACACTAAATCCTTAGATTTAAATAAATAGATCCAACTCTTTTTTGAGTAATCATTAACAAATGTAAGGAAATACCTGGCACCACTCAAAGTCTGAATGCACATAGTCAAGGATGACCTTGGTTGTGTGCTGTGTCTTTACAAAGCTCTACCTAGTAGCCTTCCCTATTACACAATGTTCACAAAAGGATAGGCTCGGATGTGCTCCCTTATGTAGAATACCTTGGTTGGCTAGAGCTTGTAGACCTTTGGCACTGATGTGAGAGAGTCTTTTGTGCCACAGGTCTCCTTCAGTAGGCTGATTATGAGTCACAATCAAGGCTGTGTACTTGATGAACACCTTGCATTACATACATTCCATTTATCTTCACCCCTCTAAGGACAGACTTACTGTTTTTCAACACTTCACAGTATCCTTCCTTGCCTCAGTATTCACAGCCAATAGAGTCAAGCATGCCTAGTGAAATTAGATTTCTCTTCAGCTTAGGCACATGTCTGACATTTCTTAAGAGCTTGACTGTTCCATCTTCTAACTTCAATGAGACTGAACCAATCCCAACCACTGGACATGAGTTATTATTTTCCATGTAGATTGAACCTCCATCCAATTCTCTGTAGGTACTGAACCAGCCCTTGTGAGGTGTCATGTGGAATGAACATCCTGAATCTAGAACCCAATCTAGGTTCTTATTTGCTTCTTCTTCTGCCCTGTAATTAGATGTAGCCAAAGCATCAGAATAAAAGTAAGAATCTTCACAAACTGAGGCTTCACCTGACTAGTTTGGTTGGACTTTGGGTTGTGGCTAAGATTGTTTATTTTTCTGCTTATTTTTCCACTTGAGTGTTCTGCAATCTTTGATCAAATGTCCAAGTTTTTTACAATATTTGCATCTGACCTTGAACTTTTCTTTTCCTCCTTCATCATTTGAGCTTTGTTTGCCTTTCTCCTTGTTATTTTGTTTTGACTTCCCTTTAACAAACCAGCCTTCTGCATTAGATTTTTCTTCTTTGCTTGTAATGAGTTCCATTTCTTTGATTTTAAGAGCAGAAATAATGATATCAGTAGTAATGGAATCTCTCCCATACTTCAGGGCTATCTTCACTTCTCTATAGAATTCTGGCAATGAGTTAAGAAGCACAAATGCTTCATTGTCTGCCCCGATTTCTTCTCCTTGAGTCTTAAACTCAGTAGTAATTCTCTTGAAATCATCTAAGTTCTCTGTTACTGACTTCGATGCATTCATCTTAAATGTAAAGAACCTTTTCCTTAAAAAAAGTTTATTAGGCAGATTCCTTGTCTCAGAAAGCTCATTTAATTTGTTCCACATCTTGTAGGTTGTCTCCTGATCGATTACTTGCCGTAAGACATTATCTAACAAGTTCAAAACGAATGTTCCATGAGTAGTAAACTCCATATTTTCTTTTTCTTCTTCAGTCACTGCACTTGGTAGCTTTGTCGGATCATCAAGGGCCTTGTGTGCCCTCTGTTGTCCCAAAATAGCCTTTATTTTGACCTTCCACAAACCAAAGTTGCATTTTCCATCAAATTTCTCGATGTCGTACCTTGCAACTGCCATTGCTAAACTGAAAGTTCGACTAAAAGACTTCAAGATTATTGCTTCTTTGAATCTTGACTAATCTTGAAGCTTTTTTGTAGGCTTTGATACCACTTGTTGGGCTTGAAATGCGGAAGCAGGCAGAACGCAAGACGGATTTGCAAAGTCTTTTCGGGCCGAGAGTGAACGAAGGCCCTTACACGACTATCAGATACCCCTTGATGCTTCAGAAAAATGCTAGATCGCGTGCAGGATGTACAAACCTTGTGACGTACAATCTCGGCCTTACACTTCAATGGCTGAGATTAGAATCACAAACTTCCGCTGGAGAAACCCTTCGACTGACTTATCTTTTCTTTTCCTTTCACAGAGAAAGAATCGAGAGAAAAGAAAATAGAGGAATGTCGGGAGGCGGCCGAAATTCGCTAGGGCGAGGAGTCTTTGATTGTCTAGGCGATGGAGGTAAAGCAGGAGTCGATAGGACGATAAGGCAGGAGTTGTCTAGACGATGAGGCTTTACTGAAGGTCGTCTAGATGATGGTCGTCTAAACGATGGTCGTCTACACGATGAGGCTTGCAGAAGTAAATGATCATTGGGTAAAAGCTAAACGATTGTTGGGTAAAAGCTAGACGATCGTTTACTAAAGCTAAACGATCATTTGGGTCAGGGGGGTATACGGAAAAGGAAGACGATAAGAAGAAGAAGATGAATACGGTCGTTTACGTGGTTCAGCCAAGGGAAGCCTACGTCCACGGAGAAGCTGACGGAGTTTTCTTTATTCAAGATAGTGTAATCACTCAGTTACAATTGCTCTCACTCTCTCACAAAATTAGTTATACATAGTATTTAAAGGCAACTAGGTTTATAACAAAAACTGTAACCGAATGTAGTTTATTTCACTTATGTTTAACAAAAACTTTGTATTCTACATCATCATGTAACAAACATGAAGTGTTTCATTGTTCGTGGAGAATACAGTATAAGAATTAATGTTAATTTTAAAATAGATAGGGATCAAAATATAACATAAATATATAAAAACTGAAAAATTAGTCCCGCTAAATATTTGGAGCCCTTACATTGTTGCTTAATCTGAACTATTTTATTTTCAATTTTTTTGGAATTTGATTAGTTGAGTTATTTGATAGTTTTAGAGATTTTAATTTTGTCTTTATGCTTTGATTAAATATCTACTAATGTTTTTGTCATTGTTATATGATTTTGATGTGCAATAAATTTTTCCTTAGATGAGTAGAAAAATATCATGACCTAACACATACACACATATACACATGCGTAAAGGATATAATATATATATATATATATATATAGAATTAATGTAGGTTAAGTTACTTGAAAATTGAAATATTGGACGATAAAACAAATAGAAAATTTTAAAATTTCATTTGAAAAGATAGATCTTTTTTCTAAATCATAAAAATCGTAAAACAATTTTCTTAAATGAAAAATATATTAATTAACAAACATCGTCCAAACTATTCATACACCCTAAAATCGATGAAAATCAATTTGTAAAACTATCCATGCACACTAAAATCGATGAAAATCAATTTTACAAACTAAGAAAATTTTAAAAAGAGGGTTACGCAAATGGAAATACACAATATTTAAAGTATTTTAAAGGTAAAAAATTACAAGCAAATTGTTGAAAAGGAACTCATAAATCAAACATGTTGGGTAAATCAATATTTAGGCCAAAACTTAAAAAGGCATTCAAGATCAATTAAACAAGAACCCACAAAACTTACCAAAAACTTATAAAAACACCTTGAATCTGCGGAACAGTATGTTAATGGCCTCCGAATACTCGAATCGATGATCCTAACATCACGAGCAAACATAAATTAGGCCAATATAGCAATGGGTATTCAATAATCTACAACAAAAACTCATAAAAACACCCAATTCTTACCCACAACTAAGAGCCCCGACAATGTATGACGGTGCTAGTCAAGCGGCGGGCTTGGACGGGCGAAGGAAGTCGGGGGAATCTAGATCAATGGTTGGCATTTGAGCGACAACGGGCATGGGTTCTTTCTTTTCTTTTTTTTTTTTTTTTTTTTTTTTTTGGGAGAAATCGAACCTCAGACCACACTATACAACAAGAGTGTACTATGCCAGTTGAACTACACCCTTATCGGCATAAATTCTATTTTGTGTAGAAGAGAAATTGAGGAGAGAGAAAAAGAGGGATGTGAGTTGTGAAAGAGGGTTTTGCCTTAAAAAAAAAATCGGATCAAAATTTACAAATTTCAAATATTTTATCAACTTAAATAATTTTTTAAAATCCCTTATCCAAAAAATTTGAATTAATTATATTTGAACCAAAATACAAAATTAAAGGGAAATAAAAATCCAATAGTTTGAGATAATTAACTTAAATTCACCTAAACTCGGAAGGTTACAATTTATATACCAATGATATATTGTTATATAATGATATTACATTTTAAAAATTATAAACTATATAAATAATAATAATATAAACAGAAAAATAAATGAAATAAAATAAATTAGATAAATAGTGATAATAATACAAATCTCCAAAATGTATAAAAAGATTGAAAAAGAATTAGATAAAAAATGAAAGAGATCGACAAATAATACATGCTGAAAGATAATATCAGTAAGAAAAGTATTTTGCAGAATCAACATTTTCGGAAAATACCCCTTTGCCAGAAAACCACCAATACAGAGACATCTCAGATAACATATGTGAAACTTAAACAAATATTGTCAATCACATAATATATAATAAACTCTCCATTTGACTATATTTTTTAAGTAGTGACAAACACATAAATAAATAGAGCATAGTTAGAAGTATAGTAGCACAATATTATTGAAACAAAACATAACAGTCTGAGAGACAATCCACAACACCACCAAAACAATAATAGAAATCACCAAAACCAAACAAACCAACCTAAGGGGGAATAAAAACAACCAGAAGCAACCAAACAACAATCAGCAACAACCACATTCTACTTTTCCCCTTTTGACACGCTTAAAAAAAATGGATTCAATGAAATGAAGAGGAGAAACAGACAAACAACCATCAATCATCATCACATCCTCATTGTGTGCACTAGAGTCCACACCCTGATCAGGAGCATCCAAGAAACCACGAAGCTGATTCAGCATGTCATCCATTTCAACTTTTCGAGCAGAAAGCCTTTGTATTAATACACCAATTCCTTTTGACTCATTAGCCAGCACATCAATCACTTTTTTCCTGTAAGGAGTCTGAAGGAAATCCCTAGTTGGACCACTTTTGGATACTGTCATGAACAGTATTATATAACGAGACGTTAACACTTCATGGTCAGGTCTTATATAAACTCTTTGTATAAGACGCCTCCGCTCGCATGTCCTCTACACGAATGATCAGGATCAGGCCATCTGTGACAAGTTACAACACTTGTGACCATTCCACAAAGTGGGTCGCATCCGTAGCGTTATCAGGATAAGGTTTCTCTCTTATATCCATATACTACAGACCATTTTGGTTATCACTTAAGACATGATCTACTTGTATGTCACCATATACATGCTTAAGTTACATCCAGATAACTAGGGATTTTAGGTTTATTGGTTTGTGGTAAAGCAAATAAAACATTCAACTGAGCAAAATCAAGAAATAAAGTAAAATATCATATATTATACATCACAAGCGTTCGTACAAATTGTTTACAAACTACAGGACACGAGATTTTAGGGCATCAACCTCAACAAGGGTTGCCTTAGCAATCAAACTAGTGAGGTAGGTTACATAAAACTCACGCATCAATTGTGGATAGTAAGACCCAGGATTCAGAATAATTCGCACAATATCAACCTTCACTAGTAACTCCATAATCTCTAGGCAGTCTTGTGTACTTGTTTAGAAAGATCTCTTTCAACAACAATCCTTCTATTGACCACAAACTTCCACATCTTTGCACTATCCTCAGCATGAAAAGATATACCATTCAATGACACTGCAACAACATCCTTCTTTTTAACTCTCCTCTTGGTCTCATTTCTCATGTTATCCTTATTCTTCAATTCCTGAGGATCTTCTCTGGACACCTGTTCATCATTATCAATCCATTCTGAGTCAAAAGCATCTTCATTTTGAGTACTTGGTTTTGAAGAGCCAACACCTTTTCTATCAACTTTGTGAAGGAATTTGTGAAGGCATTGAGCGGAAACGTGGATAGATCACAATTTTGTTTTCACAGAGTACCAAAATTTTACAGAAGAAAATATGCATACAATAAAAAATTTACTAAAGGAAATCAGACATGAGGATTTCCATGAGCAGCGGAATGATCGTTCCAAATTTTATTTGAAATTGAACACTAACAATTGCAGTCAAGAAACGAAAACTTACAGGTCATGCACAAAATTACATGTTTTACAATAAGATCAAGGGATAACAAATACATACCTTTGAAGACTCATGCTTCAAACTCTCTCGATCACGAACACTCATTCAGTCTCCAAGGTAGCAAGACACGAACACTCCAACACAACAACTGCAACATAGCACAATCAAACAACAAAATCGATCTCAACGATGTCTAAGATCACGAACCCAACGAACGGCCTCCAAAACCTCGAACTCAATTGAGTTGAGTGAGGACACCACCATAATGGCTAAGTTAGTATTCTCAGTGAGAGAATCCAGAAGTGTGGGCTCTGTGTGGATTTGGTTAGAGGAAGAGACCGGAGAAATAAAAATCGTGTAGACGATTGAGCAAGTGGGAGATGAGAAAAAGTCTATCATATAGACGAATGATCAGTCGTTTAGATGAAGGCAAGCTATTGTATAGCAAACGTCCTGCGATCATTTAGCTACGACTAACTAAGTGAACTATCGTATAATGTCACTCCACGACCGTTTAGTCGTTTAGTGAAAACAAATCCACTTGACAACATATCGTGAGTTTTTCCGAGAATAGCAACTCTTGCAAAATCTTCTAAATTTAGAAAAACAATTTTTCTTTTATCTCACGGTTACCATGAAAACCACCAATAACCTCCCACTTAATTGGTTATTAGAGAAAAATAAATAATTATCTAATAATTAATACTATTATAAATATATATGATAACCAACTTACCATATTATATTTATAACCTATAGTTTTAATATTTCATCTCATGAAACATATAAACCATAGCTCTTCTTCTATTTCATGGTACTTAATGTAAATCTTATTTACATTAATCCTCCACTTGATGTATCTCATACATCACACCGATCATATCATATATAATGGAATTTTCTCTTGTCAATTTGAACATTTCAAAGCAACACCAAGAACTGATTCTCAACTTGAATCCATTGAGCTACCAAGGGGACCTTATGGATCTATAGCTTGAAGCTCCAACGGTACGTGAATAACTGACAAAACTCTTTAGTCATGGGATCCACCATCCGTTAACTGTCAGACATTCCACTAAAGACTGACAACTGCACTCTCCTTACTACAGACATATTTTGTGTCCATACCAAACAATCAACAGTGCGATAACTCTTCACAGATCACTCGTAAGTATACATGGGCCAATAACTGTTATGCCCTTGTAGTTACATCTAACTTCTTAAGTTATAGTTCTACTATGACTGAGTCTTTTCTTCCAAAGAGAAGCTGTGGCCACCATGTTCAAGACCCAGAATCAGCCCTTAAGGGAGCAATCTATCTACTTACCCCTGCTTCGGAGAAGGAGTGAATTCCATCTTATGTAACTGAGTTCCTAGCTCCCAAATCAGACAAATCCTCAATAAGGTAGACATATTGAGTTGGTAATCTGGCCATTCTCACCCATACTAATCAAAAGACCGCTTCAAAGGTAGGAGTTCCCAAAACACTCAGGATTGAGGTCATGTCACCTATGGTTGTTTAGGTGAGATGTAAGTCTCAAGTATTTTATGATGTTATATAAAGAGACTAGTCATCTCATAGTCTGGTCTTATACAAACTCTTTAGATAGGATACTCCCGCTCGCATGTCTCCACATGAATGGTCAGGATCAACCATCTGTAGTAGTTCACAACACTTGCAAACTTCTACAAAGTGGGCCGTATTCATAGTGTCACCAGGATCAGGTATCCCTCCTTAATCCTTATACTACAGACCTTTTTAGGTTATCACTTAAGGCATGATCCACTTGTATATCTTATATACATGCTTTAGTTTACATACAATAACCATAGAGCTTTGTTTATTGGGTATGAGTAAATGCCAAATAAAATAACTCTTATTTTATTCATAACAATATGTACAGTTTACAAACTACGAGACTCCGGGAGAATTAGGACACCAATCCCAACAATCTCCCACTTGTCCTAATGCCTTGGGAGACTAATGTACAATACATGAAAAATTACAAGTACAATATACAATAAACTAGGGTATACTCTATACCCCGTATCATCTCCCAACCCCAGTATCATCTCCCACTTGCCCTAGACAAGATGTTGCATGTCCCGTAGACCTAGACTCTCTAGATGACCCTCAAACACTTTAACCATGAGAGCCTTTGTAAACAGATCAGCAATGTTGTGCTCGGACACGATCTTCGTGACTATTATATCACCGCGATGCACAATCTCCCTGATCAAGTGGTATTTTCGTTTGATATGTTTGCCTCGATGATCACTTCGAGGTTCCTTTGAATTTGCCACAGTCTCGCTGTTACACAATAAAGAGTGATTGGCAAATCCATATTTGGAAAAACTTCCAAATCTGTAAAGAATTTCCTCAGCTAAATAGCCTCCTTAGCTGCTTCACAAGCAGCTATATATTTGACTTCCATACTGGAGTCCGCAATGCATTCTTGCTTGATGCTTCACCACACTACAACCCCTTCATTCAGAGTGAACATTGATCCCAATGTCAATTTACGTCAATCTCTATCACTCTGAAAGTCAAAGCCTGTATATTCTATAAGGATCAGATTCTTATCTTCATACACGAGCATGTAGTCCCTCGACCTCTGAAGATATTTGAGGATCGTCTTGACTGTCGTCCAATGATCTAATCCTAGATTGGATTGATAACGATGACAATCCCTACTGCATAGCGAATGTCGGGTCTGGCACACAACATTGCATCATTAAGCTTCCAATAGCTGAAGCATAGGGAATCCGTCTCATCTCTTCAACCTCTTGAGGTATCTTAGGACATTGATCCTTAGACAAAATGATTCCATGCCTGAAGGGTAACAACCCCCTCTTCGAATCCTGCATCCTGTACCTGATCAACATTTGAACGATGTATGATGCCTGAGACAGGGCTAACCTCTTGTTCTTACGATCCCGAATGATCTGGATTCCTAGAACATACTATGCCTCACCCAAATATTTCATTTTGAACTGGACAACTAACCACTTCTTAATGTCAGTCAGAAACCCTACATCATTCCCAATGAGTAGGATATCATCCACATACAGTACCAGAAAAGCTACTGAGCTATTGATGTTCTTTTTGTAAACACAAGGCTCATCAACGTTCTGATCAAAGCCAAATGATTTGACCGTATTGTCAAATCTAATGTTCCACGATCTAAACGCTTGTTTCAGCCCATAAATAGACCATTAAGCTTGCAAAATCTTTGCTCTTGATTTGGAACTACGAACCCCTCTAGTTGAGCCATATAGATGGTCTCCTCAAGATTACCATTAAGAAAGACAATCTTGACGTCCATTTGCCATATCTCATAATCATAAAATGTGGCTATGGACAGGAGTATCCTGATAGACTTGAACATGACCATGTGAGAAAGTTTCCTCATACTCCACTCCCTCGACCTGGGTATAATCCTTGGCCACGAGTTTAGCCTTAAATATTTGCACCTTTTCATCTACACCTCATTTTCACTTATAGATCCACTTACACCCTATAGGTTTTACCCCATCAGGTTGATCCACAAGCTCCCAAACTTTATTGAAGTACATAGACTTCATTTCTTGGTTCATAGCCTTAATCCACCCATCTTGGTCAACATCCTTCATTGTTTGCTTAAAATACAATGGATCCTCGACCCCATCATTAGAAATGACGTTTTGGGCTTCATTCAAATCCATATAGCGATCCGGTGGGTTCATAACCCTACCATTACGTCAAGACAATCTCTCTTGAGCTGGTTGACTAGATGTACCAACCTCAACAACTCTTGTTGATTTGTCAGTCTGTTCAACAACTCTTGTTGAACCCTCAGTAGTCTCAGTCTCACTAGAAATCTCACATAAAACAAGCTTACTTCATGGTTTATAATCCCTGATGTGGTCTTCTTCCAAGAAGATAACATTTGTAGAGATAAACACTTTGTTCTCACTCTGATCATAGAAATATCCACCACTTGTTTCCTTGGGGTAGCCTACAAAGAGGCAAACTTTCAAACGTGGTTTCAACTTCTTCAGGATAGTCACAAGCACGTGGGTCGGACACCCCCAAATCCTGAAGTGGCGTAAATTACATTTACAGCCTCTTCAAAGCTCAAAATGTTTTTCAGAAACACTTTTCGAGGGAATGTTGTTCAGAATGTAACATGTAGTCTCCACTGCAAAACCCCAAAATGAGTCTGGAAGATGAGCATAGCTCATCATCGAACCATGTCCAACAAGGTTATGTTTCTCCTTTCTGATGCACCATTCTGCCGAGGTGTACCTGGAGCCGAGAGTTGGGACGTAATCCCATGTTCTAACATATAGTTATGGAATTGGAGGTCTATATACTCTCCATCAGATCAGATCGTAGTATTTTTATCTTCTTACCTAACAAGTTTTCAAGTTCAGTCTTACACTCCTTAAACTTGTCAAGGGCTACAGACTTACATTGTATTAGGTAGAGATACCCATACCTTGAATAATCATCTATGAAAGAGATGAAATATTTATACCCACCTCAAGCCTTAACACTCATCGGACCACAGAGGCCAGAATGTACAAGCTTCAAGGTTTCCTTGGCTATGTAACTCTTTCCAGTAAAAAGTCGCTTGGTCATCTTGCCTTTAAGGCATGATTTACACACCGACAAAGAGTTTTCTTCTAAACTCTTTAGAAGTCCACATTTCACCAACTGCTCAATCCTATTGAGGTTGATGTGACCTAACCTTATATGCCAAATATGGGTGATTTCCTTAGGAGAAACCTTTGGTCTTTTAGCTGTTGTTTCCGTACTGTATATTTTAGTATTAAACAAGGCTTTTAAGACTAACGACCTTAATACATATAAGTTACTTTCTATTGAACCAAAACCAATCTCCATTCCATTCTTGAAAATAAACACTTTACTCTCAGAAAAGGAGACAATAAAATTTTTTTCAATGAGACAAGATACCGAGATTAATTTCCTCTTGATATGAGGAACTACAAAAACATTATCCAGTAACAGATAACATTTCTTGTCCAAAAATAACTTCAGCTTGCCTACAGCAACAACTAAAACAACCTCACCAGCACCGACTCGAAGAGTCATCTCTCCAAGTGGCAACGTTTGCCAGGAACTGAATCTTTGGTAAGAGGAACTGGCGTGTTTAGTAGCACCTGAATCAAAGATCCAGGTAGAATCATCATTCTCTACCAAACACGTCTCCAAGACAATTAAATCATATTTACTGTCTTTAGACATCCTCCTCTTTTGGAGAGTAGTGGGATCAGTATCAGAACCTAAATAAGCTCCAAGTTCCATGTCAGAGAACACTTCTCGTCGATGAACTTCAACAGAGTCAGCAACATTTGCTTTCTCTTCCTCGAGTTTAACTTGGAAACTGACACTACTCGTATTGTCATCCATCCCTTTGTGTAAAAAAAATAGAACTGACGTTCAATCAATTCTTGAAAAATCCATGATCTTACGTGCAATGACCTTGTTCTCAACCCTTTTGGCCAAAGCATCAGGTATGCTAGCCAATATGTGAATTTGGGCCAATGAATTAGCCTTCATCCACACCTCATATGCATTACGAACACTTCGCGGTGCATCAAGGGTCAAGACTTGAGGACACTCCTTAACCATGATAGAAGGTCGTTTACCACGAAATACATTTTACAAGACTCTTTCCACTATATGAAATTGGTCAAACTAGAGGCATTAAACGGAAAATCAAACATGTTGCTGAAAACAAAAACACATTGACCTATGTTAGGTTTTTAGTAAATACCCCTTGAAAAACATACAACATCCAATACGGTTTAGCAAGACTAACATGAACCCCATGTGACATCTAGTTTGACAATGACGCTTCAAAGTTTTAGGACAAAAGCCCCTGAAGAGTGGTCAATTTATCCCTCCTTTGAATTGAGACATTCTCAACCAGTCATTAATACCATAACAACTCTTGCTCCTATAACAATTAGGCATCATTGATTTGATCAAGAAATCATTAACTTACTTAACAATTTTCCATAAGTGTGACCCACCATTTTAGGCTCTAGAGTTCCGTCCAAAGCAGCCAATCCAAATGGAAAAAATCCAATTGAGGCAAAAACTAAAGTGACCTTGTTCATTTCTAGAGTTCACCTTGATATTGACCAACTGCACAAAATCCATCTGAAGGGGGACACTCTCAGGGTTCCATGAGGGAGTGCAAGAATGATCTCACGGTGCGAACCAATGAAGGGGACCGTAGGATGTATTGACACACACCCTTGTCCCACTTACTATAAACACTTTCTCCGTCCACCTTGATATTGACTCATGCAAACACCATCCGAAGAGGATGCTCCGAGGGCACCACGAGGCCATAAATCTCATGACGTGAACATTCAGGGAGAAACGTGAGTGATATCATTGACATATCATATATATCTCTTCCTCTCACTAAGTATCTTATAACCTAGGGTTTAGTTTACTAGAAAAATTACAGCTAAGAATTTTAACTAAGTGACTTTTTAGGTTTGCCCAAGAGTAACATTTACCTTGGATAGTTGAACAATTTTTTATCATCATCCATTAAACTCTTTAACGGAGTCTCTAACCAATTGTTGCATGCTTGCAGAAAATTTATCTAATTCACCTTTCCAGGTAAGTTCCCAGGTAGGGGTATTCTGTTTCCGTCAGCTTAAGTACCCCAGCCTAGACAGAATCTGGCTTAGACAAAAGGTCCCTTATAGATAGATTTAATACAATTTTAATCTTTTATGCCAATCAATTTAATTCTATTAAACCGATTTAAAAAGATTAAACTAGGTTGCTAATCCTATTAGAACCTTGAACTTAGGTCTATGTCAATCCAATTTTAAAACCCTTTTAAAACATGAGTTCGCCTAAGTCCGCATGCAACTCTTTCTTATCGATTTTAGTTCTAATTTCCATTATAACGCTTATAACATAAACAACCAAAACCATCCACAATGTGAAGCAAACACATAAAAGGCATTCATAATGCTTATAAATTAGCCTAAGTATCATGCTCCATGCATTGTTCATTCATTACTACTTTTATATAACTCTTATATAACACAACAACGAACCAAGCAAAACATGCTTCCATTCACCATTATACTATAACGCTTATAATATAAAGATGATGCATGGATATGTTTACTGTATGCATAAATATAACTCTTATATTTCATGACGCATGCGCATGCTCTCTTGTAATTTCATCGTGCCATATTATAACATTTATAATACATTATGCATGAATAATTGCACAACCTAAGGTGGGTTTCAAATCTATATGTCATACACTATGCCATATAAACCACATACATCTCATGTATATTAAACAAAAAATTGATGAATCGGGATAATTAGTCTCAAATCCTCAATACTAAAAGCTAACTATTACAAAAGCAAAGAGTCACCGGTTTAAACAGGCAAACCGAGTCTTGAACTGTCTGGTCAAAGTCTACATCTCCACTGACCGTGTACCAAAATGAGTGATCGCCTACACAAAATATTAAACACTTTACTCAATCATTTACCTACGCTTCTAGAGCTAAACAATCGTTTAGCAACGATCGTGTTCCTTTACTATGCGATGAAGCATGATGAATGCGATCGTGCAGCACGCAACACATAACGCAAACCTTAAACGATTATCTAAATGACAACGATGCGGTGAAGTACAATCGTCTAAACAATCATTGAGCGAGTGCCTAAGTATCGTATACCGCGTGATCATATAGTCAGTGACTGCGTGATGAGCATGTTAACTACACGAACGTTTAGTGCACGTGTCTTTTATTAAACGATGAGCATCAAATGCTCCCACTCGATCGTTTACCTCCAGTGTCCACGTGATCGGGCAACCAACCCTACGTGATAAAGTAAACGCTTTACCCTATCGTTTAGTAAATACTACACGATCGTGTAGAAAAATGTACACGATTGTTTAGCCAAATCCCAATGATCGTTTACCTAAAGCTACACGATATGACCAACTCTTGGTCTTCTTCTTCGTTGAGAACCCTTTCTCCATGCTTTGAAACTTCATCACAAACGACTCAAAAAACTCAAACATTTTGAATTACAGACTTGATTGCATGTTAATATGCCCAAAAACACAGGGGCATTTACAAATTAACACTTTTTAATCAAAAGAAAGCTTTAAATAGATGCAATTAATCCGTAAACATTCATCAACGTCAACCACAAAAGCATTTAACAAATACAAATGCAGAAAACCCACAAAACTGTAAAAGAAGTGAAATTTGGAATATCAGAGCAACCTGGCTCTGATACCAATTAAAGGAAATTAGACATGAGAATTTTCATGAGCAGCAGAATGATCGTTCCAAATTCCATTCGAAATTGAATACTAACAATCACATTCAAGAAACGAAAACTTACAAATCATGAACAATACGAAATTACAACATGCTTTACAATAAGATCAAGGGATAGCAAATACATACCTTTGAAGACTCATGCTTCAAACTCCCTCGATCATGAACGCTCATTCAGTCTCCAAGACAGCAACACACGAACACTCGGACACAACGACTGCAACACAGCATGATCAAACAGCAAACTCGAACTCAACAATCTCTAAGATCACGAACCCAACAAACGACCTCCAAAACCTCGAACTCAGTTGAGTTGAGTGAGGACACCACCACATTGGCTAAGTTGGTATTCTCGGTGAGAGAATCCAAAAGTGTGGGCTCTGTGTGGACTTGGTTAGAGGAAGAGATCGGAGAAATAACAATCGTGTAGATGGTTGAGCAAGTAGGAGATGAGAAGAAGTCTATCGTATAGACGAATGCTCCATCATTTAGATGAAGGCAAGCTATCGTATGCAAATGCCCTGCGATCGTTTAGTTATGACTAGCTAAGTTAACTATTGTATAGTGTCACTCACGACCATTTAGTCTCTCTTTCAGCTATTGTTTAGTGAAAACAAATCCATCTGACAGCAAATCGTGAGTTTTTCCGAAAATAGCAACTCTTGCAAAATCTTCTAAATTTAGAAAATCAATTTTTTCTTTTATCTCACGGTTACCATGAAAACCACCAATAACCTCCCACTCAATTGGTTATTAGAGAAAAATAGATAATTATCCAATAATTAATATTATTATAAATATATATGATAACCAACTTACCATATTATATTTATAACCTATAGTTTTAATATTTCATCTCATGAAACATATAAACCATAGCTCTTCTTCTATTTCATGGTACTTAATGAAAATCTTATTTATATTAATCCTCCACTTGATGTATCTCATACATCACACCGATCATATCATATATAATCGAATTTTCTCTTGTCAATTTGAACATTTCAAAGCAACACCAAGAACTGATTCTCAACTTGAATCCATTGAGCTACCAAGGGGACCTTATGGACCTATAGCTTGAAGCTCCAACGGTACGTGAATAACTAACAAAACTCTTTAGTCATGGGATCCACCATCCGTTAACTTCCAGGTACTCTACTAAAGACCGACAAATGCACTCTCCTTACTACAAACATATTTTGTGTCCATATCAACCAATCAACATTGTGATAACCCTTCACAGATCGCTTGTAAGTACAGCTGGGCCAATAATCGTTATGCCCCTGTAGTTACATCTAACTCCTTAAGTATCACTGGTCTCTCTAATGAACATAAGTCATAGTTCTATTATGCCTGGGTCCTTTCTTCCAAAGAGAAGCTGTGGCCACTATGTTCAAGACCCGGAATCAGCCCTTAAGAGAGCAATCTATCTACTTACCTTTGCTTTGGAGAATGAGTGAATTCCATCTTATATTACTGAGTTCCCAGCTCCCAAATCAGACAAATCCCCAGGGTAGACACGTTGAGTTGGCAATCTGACCATTCTCACCCATACTAATCAAAGGACCGCCCTCAAAGGTAGGAGTTCCTAAAACATTCAGGGTTGAGTTCATGTCATCTATGGTCGTTTAGGTGAGATGTAAGTCTCAAGTATAAATGACATTATATAAAGAGACTAGTCATCTCGTGGTCCGGTCTTTTACAAACTCTTTGTATAGGACACCCCCGCTCGCATGTCTCCACATGAAATGTCAGGATCAACCATCTGTAGTAGTTCACAACATTTGTAAACCTCTACAAAGTGAGTCGTATCAATAGTGTCATCAGGATCAGGTATCCCTCCTTAATCCTTATACTACAGACCTTTTTAGGTTATCACTTAAGGCATGATCCACTTGTATATCTCATATACATGCTTAAGTTTACATATAATAACCATGGAGCTTTGTTTATTAGATATGAGTAAATGCCAAATAAAATAACTCTTATTTTATTCATAACAATGTGTACAGTTTACAAACTACGAGACTCCAGGAGAATTAGGACACCAATCCTACATTTGCAACATCCCATAAAAGAAAATTAAATAAAAAAAAATTAGGGTTTGAAGAAACCCTTATTTTTTAGAACTCTTTTGTGTAAAAGGAAAATATCTCATCCAACCACCTCCCACTCACTACGTGAGTTGAGAGAAGTAAAGGGAGGGAGGTTATTTCCCTCCCTTTAATTCAAAATTATATATATATATATAACTAGTTTTGGGGATATATAGTAGAGACTGTAGTTTACATCTTGAATAATGTTCCCTTGAAGAGTGTTTTTGTAACACCTTTCAAATTATGGAGGGGGTGTAAACCAAGTTTACTTTGCTTCAGAATCTAGAGTTGTCTTGCATATGTGTTAGTGAAAAATCCTAAGAAGTTGGAACCTCGTTCAAGATTATGCTAATTTGTTGATTACTCTAAGGAAACGAGAGGTGGTCTGTTTTATGACCTTTAAGAAAATAAGGTTTTTATATCGACAAATGCTACTTTTTTTTAAGAAGACTACATGAGAGATCATAGACTACGAAGAAAAATAGTATTAAGTGAAGCTACTGAAGAATCAACAAGGGTTGTTGATGTACCTGGTCCTTCATCAAGAGTTAATGAAGAAGCCAAAACTTTAGGCCAGTCTCATTCTTCTCAATCATTGAGAGTGCCTCGACGTTGTGGAAGAGTTGCGATACAATCTGACCGCTACTTGGGTTTAACTAAAACTTAGGTTATCATGCTAGATGATGGTGTTAAGGATCCATTGTCCTATAAAACAGGTAATGAATGACATAGACAAGAACCAATGAGTAAAAGCCATGGACCTTGGAATGGTGTGTATATGCTCCAATCCAGTATAAGATCTTATAGATCCACCTGAAGGGGTAAAACCCATAAGGTGCTAATGGATCTATAAAAGAAAGAGAGATGTAACTGGAAAGGTACAAACCTTCAAAGCTAGATTTATAGCAAAGGGTTATACCTAGAGGGAAGAGGTTAACTATGAGGAAACTTTTTTCCCCTATTGCTATGCTTAAGTCTATAAAAAATCTCTTGTCCGTAGCCACATATTATGACTATGAGATATGGAAAATGAATGTCAAGATTGGTTTTTGAATGGTAATCTTGAAGAGAATATCCTTATGTCTCAGCCTGAGGGAAGCAAAAAGTTTGTAAGTTGAATCGATCAATTTGTGGGTTGAAACAGACATCCAAATCTTGAAACATTAGATTTGATACAATAATCAAATCTTTTGGTTTTGATCAAAATGTTGATGAATCTTGTATCTACATGAAAATCATTAACAATAAAGTAGCTTTTCTAGTACTTTATATGGACGATATCCTACTCATTAGGAATGATGTAGGGTACCTTACTGACATTAATAGTCAGCAGGTACCAGTCCAAAATAGGGTTAGACCACTGGACTATGATTAAGAATATCCTCAAGTATCTTAGGAGAATGAGGGACTATAAGCTGGTGTATAGAGAAAAGGATTTGGTCCTTACAAGATACACCGACTCTGATTTCCAAATTGATAAGGATTTTAGGAAATCCACATCAAAATCGGTGTTTACCCTAAATGTGGAAGCTGTAGTGTGGTGTAGCATCAAGTAAGGATATATTGTAGATTCCACTATGTAAGCTAAGTATATAGCTGCTTGTGAAGTAGCAAAGAAAACAGCTTGGCTCAAGAAGTTCCTATGAGCTGATTTGGCAATAAGTGGCTCTTTCAAGTGTTTGATATGAGCTACAAGACGCCACTTTATACTAGTGTATTTATTTACAATAAACATTCTGATATCATATACAACCCATTAACTAGAGTTTTAGTTCAAGTGGGAGTATGTTTAGTTTTATGCCCTAAAACTCGTAGATAGTAAATGTTATTAATTGACTGTCATCAATAAAGAGTTATAGATGTTAATTCAATCAATGTTGTTATTTGTGTTATCTGTCTATTTTTTCTTAATAACCATAAATCCAATAAACTAATAATCTAAGATTGCCTTTTGAGTCTTGAACTGTATGTGGAGACATACAAGGATCAATGTTCAAGATACAGCCTGAAGGGTCTATAGTATAGGGACAAGGCTTGGTACCTTATCCTGGTAACACTATGGATATGACCTACTTTGTATTTGATACAAACAAAATGATCCAACGCGTTCGTGTAGTTGACATGCAAGTAGAGGTATCATTTGCAATGAGTTTACATAAGACTAGTCCGCGAAATAGTAACCACTAGATGTAACACCATTAACTAGTAAGGTTCCTATTTCATTAGAATGACTTAGGCAACTCAGTCTTAATTCTAAGTATATTATGAACTTTTTGTTCACGAGGGATTGTCCATTGATTTGTAAGGGTGAGGGTGGCCAGTTCGCTGACCCAATATGCCTCCATTTTGGGGACAAGGTCGAGTAGGCGACTGGGAACATAATAATACAAGATGAAATTCCCTCCTTCTCGCCTTAAAGGTAAGTAGATGAGTTTTCCCTTAAATGGTGTCTCTAGTGTTGGGAATGGTATCCTAAATCTCCTTGTAATCTCGTAGTTTGTAAACTCCATATAAACATATTGTTGTTAATAAAATAAAATGATTTGATCCTGATCATTTACATGGAGACATGAGAGTGGAGGTATCCTATACAAAGAGTTTGTATAAGATCGGACCACAAAATGATTAGTCTCTTTATATAACGCTGTTAATAATAGAGACTTACATTTCACTAGAATGACCATAGGTGACATGACCTGAATCCTGAGTGAGTTGTGAACTCTTGCTCATGAAGGCGGTCCTTTGATTTGTATGGGTGAGAGTGACCAGATTGCCAACTCAACAAGCCTATCATTTTAGGAATTTTCTAACTAGGGAGTTGGGAACTCAGCTACATAAGACGAAATTCACTCCTTCTCCGATGCAGGACAAGTAGATAAATTGCTCCTTTAAGGGCTGATTTCGGGTCTTGAACATAATGGCCACACCCTCTCCTAGCCCGAGAGGGACTTGGTCATAGTGGGACTATGACTTATTATTCATTAGAGGAATTAGTGGTACTTAAGGAGTTAGATGTAACTATAGGGGCAAAATGGTATTTTCGCCCAACTGTAATTACGAGCAATTTGTGAAAGTCATCACACTGTTGATTGGTTATATCCAATAGACACAGAAATATATTTATAGTGCAAAGAGTGCAGTTGTCGGTCTTTAGTAGAGTGCCTGATAATTAACGGATGGTAAATAATTTAATTAAATAGTTTAATTAATTATTCATGCATCGTTAGATTAAGCTACAGGTCCATGAGGTCCCCTTGGTAGCTTAAAAGGATTTAGTTGAGAATCTATTTTTGGATTAATTTGAATTGTTCAAATTAATAGAGAGATTTAATTATATATGATATAATTAAATTATTTCAATTATATGTGATATAATTTTCATAATGTATTTGATACATTATAGCTTAACGGGAGGAAATAAATATTTGAATGAGATTCAAATATATTTTCTATGAATTGGATTCATTGTTATTAAATTTAATATAAATATGATTTATATTAAATGTCATATAATAGAGAAAATAAACTATAGTTTATATTGTATGTGATACAATATTAAAACTATAGGTTATATATTATATTTGATATAACATATATTTTAATATAAATATTACATGATAAGTTAGTTATCGTATTTATTTATATTATATTATTATCATTTGAATAATAAGGAAGGGAGTACAACTCCCTTCCCCATATTTTCTCTCCACCCACTTTGGTGGAGGTGGTTATATTGATATGGCAGAAGGAATAAAAGAAAAGTTAGTTTTTTCTTCTTCCTTAATGATTTTGCTAATGGGTTGAACGATTGAGAGAAATCACAGAAGTGTTCTGTGAGTTTGCCTAGTGTGAAAGTTTTCCCAATCTTCTTCCTCTTTCACCATTTAATCTTTCCCTCTAAATCAAAATAGTCAAAGCCCACCACTCCTAAATTCTCACCCTGAGAATACAAGGTAGCATTGTGGTTGTGTCTGGGTTTTGGTTCGAGAAAATTCTTGAAGAAGGTCTTCAAGTTGTTCGTGACTGTTCGAGGGAGAATGCGGAGAAAGATTCTTCAAAGGTGAGGTTTCTTGAAACCCATTTTCTTTATAAAGCATGTTGTAATTTAATTTTGAATGCATATCCATTTGTATGTTTACTGTAAACTTTGTATTCGATAACTAATGGAATTTAGTTGATCCGCTTCCGCTCAAGGTTCTCCTGATACGAGTTCCTTCATTCGGGACTTGAACAAATGGCCCTACCTTTTCATTGGCCCGAGATGGATTTCTATTTATTGGTTGGACCATAAATAGGTTGTTCATTAGAGAAGCACCGATACTTAAGGAATTAGAGGTAACCCAAGGATAAAATGATAATTTGATCCAATTGGAGTTACGAACACTCATGAAGGACTAACTTACTGTTATTAGTCTATATCCGTGGACACATAAATATATCTGTAGTGAGAAGAGTGCAACGGTGGGTCTTTAGTGAAATGTACCCACAATTAATGAATATTGATTAACTTAGTTAATGAGTTTAGCCAATTAATCTCATATCGTTGGAACTTCTGATCTACAGGTCCACCAGGTCCCCTTGTTAGCTCACTAGAAGATATTTAAGGGGGATGATTTGAATTGTTCAAATTAATTTAAGAAATCATATATTGATATGATTAATATATAATCAATTATGGATATTGTTGGGTTGTATGTCCTAAAACTTTCAATTTGTAATGTTAAACGTATTCTATTATCAATAAAGATATTATTGATATTTATTCAATAAAATTGTTTTTTAATATGTAAATTGCACTTATAAAAATTAAATTCAATAAACAAAGATCCATGACTATTATATGAATACTTAAACTTTATGTGGTGACATAAACATGGATCAAGTTCGAGTAAATAGGGTCTATAATATATGAATAAGGTTGGGTGCCTTATTTTGGTAACACTATCGAATGCGGCCCACTTTGTAGTTGTTACAATTTATTGTAAAGTGCTACAAACGAAGTGGTCTTGGTTCGTTCATGTAGTGACATTAGGAGCGAGGGTGTCCCAATGAGTTTGCATAAGATGGACCAAGAAATAAGTCACTCTTACTTTATAACGTTGTTTACAGTTTAAGACTGACTATTTCAAATTAATGATCTGGGTAACTCAACCTTAATAATTCTGAGCTAACTATGAACTCAATAAGTCTTCTATTTCAGGGGTAAGATCGGGTAGATAGTTGGGGACGTAGGGTGGAAGATAGAATTCACACCTACCTAATTTAGGGATAATAGATAGGTTATTCTCTTAAGTACTGAATCCAGGTCTTGAACAAGGGGCCCCACCCTCTCATTGATCCGAAAGGGACTCAGTTTAGTGATTGGATCACAAACCAATTGTTCATTAGAGGATCAATGGGATTAAGGAGAAAGATGTAATTTTGAGGGTAAAACAACATTTGACCTAGCCGATATTACGAACAATTTGTGAAGGATCGACTTACTAATTACGGTTAAATCAAGTGGATAGAAATATATTTACGGTGAGGAGAGTGCAATTATTGAGCTATAGTGGTGTGTTTCAGTAGTTAATGAATATTGATTAATTCGGTTTAAAGAGTTTAGCCAATTAATTCAAATCGTTGGAGCACATGATCTATAGGTCCATAAGGTCTCTCTACTAGCTCGTATCTTGGATTAATAAATTGAGTGATTTTGAAATGTTCAAAATCAAAATTAAGGTTTCAATTTGAAGTGTTCAAATTTCCTTTTAGGGTTTTGAAATTTGAAATGTTCAAATTCAATTTAGAATTTGGATGATTATAATCAATATAATTAACATTTAATTTATCGAAATTGAACGTAATCGGAGAGTTTAAAATATTTAAATGTTGATTTAAATATATTTACATGAATAGGATTCATGTGTGAAATAGGTGTTTGATAATTTAATATTTAGTATTAAATTATTATTTATTTATTTAATTAAATATGTTTAATTAATTATTTAAGATATTAAATTGATTTTATCAGAATTTCAAATTCAGAATTTGAAATTTGTTTTTTAATTAATTTGGAATTAATTAAAATAAAAATCAACATAAATCCAACACCTAGCCCACTTCCATGTGCTCTTTAAAGTGTCAATGAGCTGAATCTCTTAGTGGAGCTTAGTACTTGCATGCATTAGATACATAAAAGCTTCAATTTTGAATGGGAGATGGAGAATAATGCTAAATTTGGGAAATTCTGCAGAAATGTTCAACTTTTCTCTTAAACCCTCTCTTCCCTCCCCTAATTAAGCTCAATCAAGAGTTCCACCACTCAAATCCAATTTGGAGAATAGTAGAGAAGACACTTTTAGTGGTCTACGATTTATTTGAACACAAATTCGTGGAAAGCAGCTTGGATTTCGTGGAATTCTTCAAAGGTATTGTATTCATGAAACCCTTTTCTTTGAAAAACAATTTTTGCATGTTTTTAGAATTCAAATTAAATGTAATTAGAGTGCTTATTGATCTGATTGCTTCCGCTGTATGCTTGTACATTCCATCAGATATGATTTATAATTCAAATTAAATTGGAAAGTAATATTTGAATAAGATTCAATTAATTAATTCAAGTGAATTAGATTTACAAAGAATTAATTAATAGAGAGGTACTGCATATACATACGATATTTATGATAATTAAATGTATATACATTAAATTAGATTGAATGTATAAATAGTTATTTAATTAATGTGCAAATTAAATTAAATAAGTATTATTTAATTTGGCTAATTAATGAAAATAAGTATTATTTAATTAATTAATTGTGGAAAAGTGAAATAGGAAAAGGATTAGGAAAAATGCTTGACACTTCTTTATATAAAGATCTCCCTATGGCCCCTCTAGGAGATACTGATATGAACAATATACAACACACAAATGTTATTGTGCAAAATTTTTCCCAAGGCACAAAGAGAATCTTCTCTACTCTCCAAAACCCTTTTCTCCTCTCCCTCTCCCAATAGTTGGATACCACTCATCCCTCTATTGGAATCCTAGATAATAATGAGGTTACTCTTGTGGTAATGTTCGAGATTGTTCAAGAAATCGTTCGTGATCAAGATCGTTGGAGGAGCCATTCGTTAGAACTTCAAGAGGATTGTTCATGAAGCTTGGAAATCTACAGAGGTAAGAATGGTTCTAATTTTTTCCCAAAGCAAGCTATTTTACATGTCTATATTTTGTTTAGTATAATGAATTTGTTTATGTAAAAATCAATTTGCGTGATGCAAGACATTCTCACACAAATGCTTCCTATAATGACCCGACCCCCTAAGACTCAAGCTAGGCCGTTACTAATACATTCATGCATGTAAGTTAAAATGACATTCTGTTTATAGTGAAATAAATGCTAAATAAATGAAATAACTAAAAGATTTGCATTAAATTCAAATATTTAAAGTCAAAGGATAGGGAATCCATAAATCATGAAAAGAAACAAATAAGTCTAAAAAAAACTTAAACGGTAGTCTCGAATCTCAAAACTGAAAATGTAAAACATAAAAGAAATATTAAATATGAGCGGAAGCATGTAAACTAGTCCTCAGTGGCTTATTCAAGGATTCCTCTTGTTAGTTGCTAGTTCATCTCTACTCTTATCTGAAACAACAAAATGAGAAAGAATGAGTATAAAATACTCAATAAGTAACCCCACTACCGGGGTCAGGCTAGACATCTATGTCCTCTAGATGCCTACCTTTGTTGGAACGTATAAACTACTCTAGTCCTCCTGGGATACATACATACATACATGAAAAAAAAAACTTGTTTCTATCCTACTATAGTTAAGTATACCCACTATCTCTAGTAAGTCTCGTAGGACCCACAACCTCTGGTGAATTCCGAAGGAAACACAATCTCTTACGTACACATGATTATGCACACACCTCTTTCGTATACACATAACCCACTTAATGTGTACCTCTTTCATACACATGGTTATGTATACACCTCGTTCATATACACATAACCCACTGAATGTGTACCTCTTTCGTATACCTGGTTAAGTATACACCTCTTTCTTATAAACATAACCCACTGAGTGTGTACCTCTATCGTACTGGTTATGTATACACCTCTTTCGTATATACATAGCCCACTGAGTGTGTACCTCTTTCTACACCCTATATCCTCTCTATGAATGTAGGGATTCATACCTCCTCTATGAATGTAGGGATTCATACCTCTTTCGTGCACATGGTTATGTATATATCTCTTTCGTATATACATAACCCACTGAGCGCGCACCTCTTACATACACCCCAGTACCCTCTAGGTATGTATCACTTTCGTACACACCAGCCCTAGTACATCTCTTTCATATACTAGCATCACTTTCATGCAGTCACATAGTCTGAAAGGAAAAGATATTACATCTAACTTCATACTATATATAACATTCATATAATCACGAGTCCTCTAAAATCTCCTCGTCAAGGTCATGTTAATTACTCTCAACATATGTGTTTAATCTAGTTTTAAATGATCAACTCTAGTACATCACTTTCATGCACTAACTCATGTAAACAATCGAACATTTGAAATTTCATAATAAATCATGTAGCCTACGCACTTTCATAATAAATCACATAAATATGTACATCAACAAATGCTCCAACTTTTACCTAGCTTTAAGACATTCCAGTAGTAGTGTCGCTTAACTCATAATTTAGGGTCATGCTCAATCATACTTTTAATATGTCTCATAAAATTCTAAATCATGCTCATACATTAAGATGCTTCAGACATAGTGTCACATCCTCATACATCTTTTCTAAACAGTCCATTAAATCTCAGAATAGTCAAAATTATCCTTGTAACTAGTCTCGAAATCCTTAAAATAAATCATAAATTCATCGTGCGACACAAAGGCGGTTCCAGTAGTAAGATTACTTACCTTAGAGTTTGAGCTCAATCGAAACAAATTTATCCCTTTCCTTACTTAAAAAGAATCTTAAATCGAACCCTATAGTGAAAATCAAAATTAGACTCCAATCCTAAGAATATAACCCAAATAAAAAATTCACATCAATACATCCAAAACACTTACTCGAAGTGTTTGCTGAAGTCGAACTACAATTGAGATTCAGACACGAAATTCACTGTAGATACACGCCAAATTGAAGAGTGTTACAAATTAACAAGAACCCAATTAAACTCACAAATTGCTCACAATCCTTACTTGACAGTGACTCGGAACGACCCAATCTCTGATCCAAACTCCAATCACACTGAACGTCAACCAAAAAATATCGAAACTTAATGCGCATTCAAGATATCTAAAACCCATTGTAAAAAAAATCAACGAAGAACTTACCACTAACTCCAAAGTTCTGGCATAAAATAGCAGTCCGCGATAGCAAGCAACGACGAGTGGTTGAACGGTAACCTCAGATCTGGTAGATGGCTAAAGTCACATGGATGCTGGATAAGGAAGCCGATGCGACTTCAATGAAAAAAGAAGAAAACGCGAGCGACTGGTTCGTGGCCCAAACGACTGCAGAACTCAAGTTGGTGGCGACAGACAAAGGAAAGAGACGACGAAGAAGTGGCTCGGTACGGATCTGACGAAAAAAAAGGTTGCTTTTAGGGGCTCGACACAGTTGGATGAGAGAAAGGGGAGCGGTGGCATCTTGTTGGAGGTGCGAATGGCTGATGTTTCACTTTAGATCTGGCGGGTCCAGACTGTAGTGGACAGCAGCGCTTGAAGGTTGGCAATCGGTAGCAAGACAGGGCTAGCGCTAGGGTTCACACAAAGAGGAAGAAGAAAACGGGAGAGGGGTGGTCTCGGTTATGAAGGAGAGGGGTGAGGGAGAGATTTTTTTAAAAAAAAGAAAATGAAAAAATAAAATAAAATAAAATTTTAATTGATTTTACTTTATTTTATTTCATTATATTTTCTTTTATGCTTTCCTTCTAGACATACCCTACATATAAAATCCTTTCCTCTTCAAAACAAAATTCCAAAATTAAAAGTAAAATCCCAATTTACATTAAATCTCAATAATTAAAATTTTCCAAAATTCCAAAAATATCCTTAATTAATATAAATTACTGAAATTACATTACTAACAAAATTTGGGGTGTTACACTTCCACTACAGGATTCGATCCCTTCACTTTTTAGTACAAGGTAAACTTCTACTTTAGAATTGTGTTTTGATACTACTAATGATTATACTTCTACTCCTTCTGTTGTTCAGCCAACAGGCCGATAGATGAAAATGTTGATGATATAAATGATGATGTTGGTGAGATACAACCTAATGGTAATGTACCAGATCATGTTGATGATGATGATGATCTTGGTGGGTCTTCATTTGATGAAGAAATTCATGATGAAGATGCATATGAGGAAGTGATTCATAGAGAAGTTCATGGGAAGGGGGAGCAACCTATTCCCCAAGTGGAGGATACTCAGGCTCAAAAGTTCATTAGAGTATATAAACTTTTAACAAGGTATCCAAGCTTAGAGTTCATTCTAGTTAGTAAAGATGGAGAGCCAGAGAACTATCAAGAGGCCTTGTCTCATGATGAAAAAAACCGGTGGATCAATGCAATGAAGGATGAGATAAATTCCCTGGAAAAGAATGGTACCTATAAGCTAGTGAAGCCTCCAAAGGGCAGGAAAATATTGAAAAAAAGATGGGTTTTCAAGTACAAGAAGGATGGTGAGAAAATAGTGAGGTATAAAGCCAGATTAGTGATTAAGGGATGCAACAAGAAAAAGGGCATTTACTTTGATGAGATCTTTTCTCTAATGGTCAAAATGACATCTACCAGAACAGTTTTGAGATTAACAAGTCTTGATCTTGTGATAGAGCAACTTGATGTAAAAATTGTTTTTTTACATAGTGACTTGCATGAAGAGATCTACACAGAACAATTTGAAGGATTTCAAGAAAAGGGGAAAGATAAACTTGTTTGCAAGTTGAAGAAGGGTCTTTATGGGCTTAAATAGACATCAAGGTAGTGGTACAAGAAATTTGATTAGTTTATGATAAGCAATGATTATAAGCAAACTACAACTAATTCTTGTGTGTATTTTAGAAAGTTCCTCGCATGCAACTTCATCATTCTTCTTTTATATGTAGATGATATGTTGATAGTTGGACAAGGTATAAATATTGATTCAAAATTTGAAGAAAGATTTGTTCAAGTCATTTTATATAAAAGATTTGGGTCCTGTAGAGCAAATCTTAGGTATGAAGATTGCTCGTGATAGTAAAGCTGGAAAATTGTGGTTATCGTAGGAGAAGTATATTGAAGGGGTGCCGGAAAGGTTAAATATAAAGCATGCTAAACTTTAAGTTAAGTAAGAGAGCTTTCCCTACAACAAAAAAAGAGAACGAAGTTATGTCATTCATTCCTTATTCTACTTTTATTGGTTATTTGATGTATGCTATGGTGTGTATTAAACCTAATATTATATATGCACTTAGTCTAGTGAGTCATTTTCTATCCAATCCAGGTAAGACTCATTGGGAAGCAGTGAAGTGGATCTTCAGATACTTGCAGGGCACCTCCAAATTGAGTTTGTGTTATGGAAGTGACAAACCTATGCTTGAAGACTATATTGATGCAAACATAGTAGGTGATCTTGATAAAAGAAAGTTACCTCAAGTTGTATGTTTACATTTTCAGGGGGAGCCGTCTCATGACAATCCAAGCAACAAAAATGCATAGCATTGTCCACAACTAATGCAGAGTATATTGCAGCGGTGGAAGCAAGCAAGGAGATGTTATGGCTTAAAAGGTTCCTTCAAGAGTTATGTTTGAAGTAAGGTGAGTATGTAATATTTTGTGATAGTCAAAGTGCTATGGATTTGAGCATGAATCCAATGTATCATACTCGTACTAAACACATTGACATAGATATCATTGGCTACGAGATGTAACTAAAGAGAAGAAATTGAATCTGAAGAAAGTCCACACCAACAAGAACAGTGCAGATATGTTAAGTAAGGTAGTTCCTAGAAGTAAGATTGAGCTTTGTAGTAAGCTTGCCAGGATGAGGTTCAAGTGATCATGGATGTGATGAGTCTTCCCTGTGTTAGGCTAGAGGAGGAGATTGTTGTGGGTGTCTAGCCCACTTGTTGCACAAGTAAGACTTTATTTTAAACTTGTGTTTTGTGAGCCTAATTGAGACTAATTTTTAGGTTGACCCATATTGAAAGCCTTTGGTTTTCATTTATGTGATATGGGGATGACCTAATGAAAAAAAGACAGAAGATCGGAGAGAAATACAACAGTTCGATTTTTCAGCGACAACTTCCACAAAGTTGTTGATTCCCGGAGTTTGAACTGTTGGAACGTGCTGAAATTTGGTCAGCTTGTTTGGGACACATAGGGTCTCGTTTTGAATGGTTGGATCGTTTTTTGGAGCTCTGGTTTGTCCTAATCGCTGCCAAACAGAATCTGTAAAATTGGGTGATTTTCATTCTTTTTATCTCTCAAGTGTTCATCTTTTATGTATGAAAGTATTGGTGGATAGTGAACCGTTGTATGACTGATTTGAGTTCTTTTTCCTTCGATTTTATCATAATAAGATAAGTAACAAGGTGGACTCCTCACAAGTTCTGTGGTTTTTACTCTTCACATCGAAGAGGTTTTCCACATATAATTCGTGTGTGCTCTTTACTTTTAGTCTTCCAGAATTTTGTGGTTTATTGCTATCCATTGTTGGTTGACTACTTGATAATTATTTGGCGATTAATTTGTGGTGTTCTGAAGTACAATTGTTTGATTGTTTGTCTTGAAAGAGATCCTAGTGGGTAGTTGTTATATTGTTTGGATTCTATCTGTTTTCTTTCACATCCGTTTATCTCCCATTTTTCCTTTTCCAATCCACTTCCATTTCTTATATACCAACCCAATTCTTGTTTACTTTTGTTTCTTGTAATTTCTCTCACTTGTCTCCTAGAAAAGGAATTTAAAAAAAAATAAAAAAAATGAAACTGAATTTCCTACGTAGTCATAATTTAAATTTAAGAATAATCCAAATATTTGTTAGTGTTGGAAACAAATCTATTCATCTACATTGTTTCAAAATTTAACTTCAATATACTATAAATATTTGATTTTTCAAATATATCGATTAATAAACAATATTAAATCAGAGTTTAAATATGAAGATAATAATCATACCTTTTCATTGGAGAAAATAAGTTTATGGATTATCAAGGTTTCATTTTGCCATGATCCAATATTTTCTTTATAAAAAACAAAAACTTCAATTATCATTTTACAATTTTTTCTATGTCATTCCAAAAATGGAGATGGGGCCAACGAAATATGAGCTTGTAGAAAATTTGTATTTATTTTTTAAAAAATATTTAGTTATTATGTGAAGAATTGTGTACTATTTATAAGATATGTGTCTATATGAATTTTAATTATTATGTAAAGGGATACGTCAAAAGAAGTCAATGGAAGTTTTTAATTATAAAGGGATGTGAATGTAATTCACACTTGACTTACATTTTTCCTCTCCTCCCTCTACTCTTCCTTATTTTTTTCCTCCCTCCCACTCATGTGATGCCTATACGTGGGAGGATAACTTGTTGGAAACAAATATATATAAAAAATACAAATAATCTCATACATTGTTAAAATGTATAGAGTTTAGCTTTATGAACATTGATACCAAATTTAATAGCATGAGGTTTCATTTCAAAATTAATTGACAATGAAAAAAGTAGTTCATCTATCTTATAATGAGTGTGAGATCCTTTAATTTTTCCAATGTGGGATTCTCAACCAATTAATTTTTAATATTTCGTTTTTAAAATCTTGAAGGCTTTACTCATTACTGTAAACCCTACTTATATATATAATATTTTAGTTTCTTTGGTTGGACTTTAGTGGCTCCCTATAAATTGACAATCTTTTTTTTTTTGTAATATTATTCAGTTTACAACTAATTGAATGAGCAAGTTAGATATCATGACAATCTCCTAGTAGACAGTGGTCTGTGCATATTTTATTTTAAAATTCATTATTTATTTTCAACTCATTGATAAACGGAGACTGAATAGAATGATGGATGTTTTGGATTTTGTTCCTTATAAATGATTGATGCTGAACAAAATTCATTTTCATTTGGAACGAAAGGTATAGGTCAATAGCATGCGTTTGCAAATATGGAATGTGAAATTACTGTTGATCATGTTTTTGTGTAGACTATAAATGGTGAGATGTTCATACTTTCAAATTACATTTTTTTATTTTTGCATGGACTTCTGTGTTTTTCAGGAGCCAAACAAGAAAAATTCTGCCGATTTAATTGTGCTTGATGAAGTTAATTATTGGGATGAGTTTTAATTTTCTATTTCAAATTCTTTTGTTGGAAAATCATTCTCTATCTATGTATGTATATGAAAGAATCAAATTACCGTCGAAGCATGTGACTGTGATGGCCGTACAATTCAAAAGTTGATTTTATAAAACATAAAAATCAGTGAACAAATTCATAAATAGATGGTAAACATTAAATAATATTAAGCATGCTTCTAAAGAGGACAAAAGGAAATAAGAGAACTCACCCTTGAAGATTCTCCTTTCTTCACGTTTTTCTCTCATTTGGTCACGATCAAGATCGAACCTCTCAACGGACAAAGACACCACCGCAAGAACTTCCACGTTATGCTCTAGGATTCCAAGAAGCGAGATGTGTGAGCTTTAACATATTGGAAGAGGGAATGACGGTAGAGGGAATGTTTTTGATGTTGAGATTGGTGTCCTAATCTCTCTTGTATTCTCGTAGTTTATAAACATTATACAAACAAATTGTTATTAATCAAATAATTGTTATTTTATAAGCATTTACTTAATCCAATAAACTAAGATCTTAGGTTATTTTATGTAATTTAAACATGTATATAGAGACATACAGGTGGATCATATTTAAATGATAACCTAAACGAGTAGATGGATAAGGCTGGGTATCTTATCTTGGTGACACGATGGATACAACCCACTTTGTAGGTGTGACAAGTGTTGTAAAGTTCTACAAATGATCCGATCCTGACCATTCATGTGGAGACGTATGAACGGGGGTATCCTATACAAAGAGTTTGTATAAGATTGGACCACAAAATGACTAGTCTCATTATATAATGCTGTTAATAGTAGAGATTTACATTTCACCAGGATGACCATAGGTGACATGATCTGAATCCTGAATGAGTTGCGAACTCATGCCTATGAAGGCGGTCCTTTGATTTGCATGGATGAGAGTGGTCAGATCACTGACTCAATATGTCTACCATTTTGGGGATTCGTTAGATTGGGGAGTTGGGAACACAGCTACACAAGACGAAATTCACTTATTCCCTGATGTCGGGATAAGTAGATAAATTGCTCCCTTGATGGTTGATTCTAGGGCTTGAACAATGTAACCACACCCTCTCTTGGTCCGAAAGGGATTTGATCATAGTTAGACTATGACTTATTGTTCATTAGAGGGATCAGTGGTACTTAATGAGTTAGATGTAACTACAGGGGCAAACGGTAATTTTGACCCAACTCTACTTACGAGCAATTTGTGAAGGATCATCGCACCATTGACAAGTTATATTCAATGGACATAGAAATATATCTGTAGTGCAAAGAGTGCAGTTGTGGTCTTTAGTGGAGTGTCTGACAGTTAATGAATGTTGCATAATTTAATTAAAAGAGTTTAATTAATTAAGTACCATTAGAGTTTAGGTTCATGAGGTCCCCTCTGTAGCTCAACAGGGATTTAATGAGAATCAATTTTGGATTAATTTGAATTGTTCAAATTAGAGATGACAAAATTCCCCACGAGTCTAATCCCCACAGGTCCCAACCCAATCGGGGGGTGGGAATCCATGGTTTGACCAAGGACGGGGGTCAAACCGGGGATTCAAATTGGATCCCCGTCACGATTTTTATTAATTGTTAATATATATATATATATATATATATATATACACACACACACATATATATATAATAATAACAATAATAATAATATATTACTGAAACAATATGTTTCAGTTTTTTTTCTTTTTTAATTTTAAAAATCAAATATAATAAATTTAATTTTTATTAATTTATAATTAAAAAAAAAACATGCAATGTTTAGTTTAAACAATTCTATGTAACAATAATACTAATTTTTCAATTTCAATTTCAATATTAAATTTAGTTAATTTTAAATAATAAAAATAAAAAACGGAGCTTTCCCGCGAGGACCCGAATCCCCGAACGGAGATTCCTCGACCCTGACTCTGACTCCCTAAAATGGGAATGGGGCGGGGACGGGGATTAAAAATCCCTATGGGGATGGGGATGGGGATTGCATCTCGTCCCGCCCTGCCCCGACCCCGTTGCCATCCCTAGTTCAAATTAGTTGAGGAAATTAATTATATATGCTATAATTAATTAAATTAATTATATGTGATACAATTAATATAATGTATTTGATACATTATAACATAAAGGTTACTTTGAAAGGAATTAAATATTTGAATATGATTCAAATACTAATTATGTAAATGAATTTCATATAATTAAATTTAATATAAATATGATTTATGTTAAATACCATAAATGGTAGGGAGGAATTAAATATTTGAATATGATTCAAATATTAATTATATGGATGAGATTCATATAATTCAATTGGGCTGTTTTTAAATATAGAAAAATGAATTAAAAAATTCACAAAATATAGCAAAGTTTTAGAACTATCAATGATAAACACTGATAGACTTCTATTAGTGTCTATTAGTGATATTGTTAGATATTGATAGAAGTCTCTCAGTGTCTATCAACGTCTATCATTCATAATTCCAAAATTTTGCTACTTTTTGTAAATATTTTCAGCAGTTTTACCATTTGAAATAATTTCCCAATTGAATTTAGTATAAATGTAATTTATATTAAATACCATGCATTGTTGAGAAAAAAAAATAAAACTATAGGTTATATTGTATTTCGTACAATATAAAAACTATAGGTTATGTATTATATTTGATATAACATATAGTGTAGATATATAATTATTAATTAAATTAAATTAATTTTAATTTTAATTTAATTAAAGGGAGGGAGTTACAACTCCCTCTCCTTAATTCTCTCTCAACTAGAACGTGAGAGATGGTTCAATTTTGACTAATTATCATTTTCTTATTCTCTCTGAGAGTCGATGAGAGATCAATGAAAAAATTCTCCAAGAATAGAAAAGAAAAATCATTCTTCTTCCTCCTCTAAAATCTTTCCCTCTCTTCCAAAATTATAGGATCCACAACTCCTCAATTCTCATTCTCAAGAGAATACAGAGGTTGTCCTTTTGGTGATGGTCATTTATATTTGCTGGATTTTTTTTTTTTTTTAGATCGAGATCAGGGTTCGTGATCCGGGTTGAGGGAATACATGAAGAATTATTTGGCTACAAGGGTAAGTTATTTTCTTCCCTAATTCTTCTGTGATTTAAACATGCTGTAAATTAAATCTGTATAATGCATAATTTTGTTCTGTTTTGTAAAATTGGGTTTCTGTGAAAAATGAAAATTGGGATCAATCCCCACATTTCTGCTTTGGGCTTTCACAGGTTCCTTCATTTGATAGGGTAGAGTAGAGAGAATATGAGAGTGGAGGCTAGGGCAATTTTTCACAAAAATCCCTTAATCTTAAATGAGCTATAAATGGTATATTTATACGGAGAGGGTAACCCCCCTCCAACATTTCTACTTTCGTTAATTGATTAATTAACTTTTAGTTAATCAATTGACATATAAATTAAATAACTATATATTAAATCATATTTAATATAGAGTTAATTAATTAACATAAATATCACATATTTATACTAGTCTCTATTCTTCATCATTGGTTAATTAATTAATCAACTAACATATAAATTAAATAACTATATAATAAATCTTATTTAATATAGAGTTAATTGATTGACATATAAATATCATATATTTATATGCATAAATCTGTTTATGAATCCAATTCATATAAATCTAATATTTGAATCTCATTCAATTACATCTCTCTAATACTGTAATTCTATATTAATCCAATTCATATGAATTTATATTCAAATCTCATTCAAATATATCTCTCTTATATAGTTTGGATTATAGATCATATCTATAATTAACCATATTCTATAATGTATGAGAATACATTATATATTAATCATATTAATATAAAATTCTTTTAACTAATTTTAACAATTCAAATCATTCCTCGTTACTTTCCTCAACGAATTAACAAATGGACCTTTTGGATCTGCAGATTAAAAGCTCAAATGATATGAGATTAATTAATTAAACTCTTTAATTAAATTAATCAATATTCATTAACTACCGCTCAACGCTTAGTCCAAAAAAATCAATAGTTGTACTCTTTGCACTACAGATATATTTCTGTGTCTATAGATATAACCAATCAACAATGAGTTGACCCATCACAAAATTACTCATAACTACAACTGGGCCAAATTTCTGTTTTACCTCTTTAGTTACATCTAACTTCTTAAGTACCACAGATTTCTCTAATGAACAAACAGTTTATAATCCAACTGTCTATACATGAATAATCAAAATCAGATCATTTGTAGCACTTTACAACTATAAAGTGGGCCGTAAATTCGTAGTGTCACCAGGATAAGATATCCAACATTATCCATATATTACAGACTGTTTAGGTTATTACTTAAACATGATCTACCCGTATATCTCCACATACATGTTTAAGTTACATCATATAACCTTAAATCTTTATATACATATATAGTTGCCCGACACCAATAAAATAAGAGGTATTTTTTAACATTTAAACCACATTAATTTAATCCCATAAACTAAGATTATATATATATATATATATATATATATATATACATGCATATACATACATGCATGCATGCATATAAATATTTATGTATGTGTATGTGTATATATATCATGTATGTATGTATATATCATAAATGAATGTATGTATATATATATCTATATAGTTGAAGATTTAAGTTCCGTGGGTTCATAAAGTTTGTTTTGTGGTTATCATTAACTTGTTACCATAGGTTTTTCTCCCTACGCTAAACTTCGTTTGTGATTTTCAAGTTTCTGAATATCTATGACTAGATCATTGTTGATCCTGATTATGTCCTTGGTGAAAATGTAAGTTTCATTTTTATATTAATCAACTTCATGCAATTGACTATTACAAGTTCTTCATGTGCTCTTTAGGGAGAATAAACAAAACATATCATGTTCATTTGGTGAAGGGGAGGGGAAGTTTAAATTGTTGGTGTAAACCCCATATTCCATTTTTCCTACATAAGTGAGTAACAAACGTGTTAAGTAAAATTATGAAAGGAGGTAAAGAAAGTAGGAAGATGGAGAAAGAAAATTCTTAGTGTTAGAAATACTTAGACAAGGGTGAGTTTTAGGTAATATAACAAGTGAAAATTGACTAAGTATGGAAGCAAAGTGTAGGCATGCGTTGATGGATAAATGTGGACGTATGGGGTTGCGTGTGTAGCAACTAAGGTATGTAGAGGCTAAGTCTTGAAGGCCAAGAGAAACTATGCATTGGTACTAAGGATGAACGCATAAGTTGAAAGGCATAATGCGTTGATAAGGCTTACGGCAGCCAAGGGGCTTGCGAGGTAACTTGGGCATTGAAGAAAGCCAAACTGTGGCAAAGAGAAAAGCTATGCATAGCAAAGCATGCGATAGCATCAAGTGTGCGCGAGCATAAATGCTCGGCGTTGGAGATGCACACGCTGGACGATCGTGTAGCAAATGAGTGATGCTACACGATGAGGTAGGCGATCGTCTAGCATATGAGCGGCGCTACGTGATGAGGTAGGCGATCGTGTAGCAAATGCACAAAGCTAAGCAATATCGTAGGCGATCGTGTGGTAAAGTGCGGTGCTAGACAATATGAAGGGTCACGCTAGGCGATAGTGCTATGCGTTGGACGATAGCATTAAGCGATGAGGCATTGGCACTGCACGATCGGCATCAGCGCTAGATGATGGGCATTGGGCGCTAGACGATGGAGTATGCGATGTGCGCAAGGCGTTGGAACTAGATGCACGCTAAAGTTATGCTGAGGCAAAGGCCTAACGCTTGGTTGATATGATGAGACTAAGCTATGCGTGGGTTAGAACATGCGTTGGCTTAGGAGTATGCAACCAAAGGAGGGACATAATAGCCTTTAAGTGAGCTATGCGTTAGCCAGATTGGGCGATGCATTATGGAGGAGGCATGCGGCCATGTGATTGAAAGCGTTGGCTTGGGAGCTGACCCTTGTGTCGATAACCAAGGGGGAAGGATCATCTTAGTGATTGATTAGCTAAGCCAGCTATCATACTCAGGTGTGATATTATCTCTTAAGGATGAGGTGGCAGCTTGATGTTAAAAGGAGAACATATAGCTGTTAGTTTAAAAGGGAAGCTTGAGTTCAAAGAGAGGGTTTGAGAAATTCGCTCGTGCAAATGGAGTAATTCTAGAGCTGTTCAAACCCTGAGTATGTCTAGTTACGGAGGTTGAAATTTCGGAAGGAGATTCTAGCGGAATCGAGCTAGAGAATGAAGAATCCGGCTGAAGGTAGAATTCTTGGGTAAGTTGGGTCAGTCTTGATGATCTGAGGATTCTGGCTCAACCACGAAGAAATATGAGCTGAAATTTTAAGTTAAGCTTGCTAAGACATTTTAAAGAATGTTTGTAGAAGGAAATTTCTTGAGAAAAGGTTTGAAAAATTAGTTATTAAAATTGTAAGTTAAATCTGCAATCTGAAACAAGTAGGCAGCTGCTTGGGTTGAACAAGCAAGTAGTTTTAAAGGCTTGACGATGATGTTGAGCGCATGTGTTGGAGGCTGAATTGGCGCAAGGATGTGCTGGGAAGTATTAGACCATGTAATGCATATTGAAGTCATAAGCGCAAGTGCTGTGTGGGCGCTGGATCCTGCAGGCAAGCGCACAAGATATTGGGGCAAGGTTGCGTTGGGGTTTATGGGCGCGACCAGATGAACGCATGGGGCATGCGTTGATGGGCCACAAGATGGGCGCATGAGCTAAACGATGGGCGCAAATGTTGCTATGCGATGGGCTGTAGGTGTGTCCTAAAAGCTTGGTCGCATAGGAGGCTTGAACGCCTAAAGAAAGACATGAAAGCAAGCCATGGACGCATGGTAATGAAGTTGTTGCCTAGTCAAGTTAAGGCCTAAGAATTTGGCTAAGTGTTCAACGCACAGTGAGCATATACATGAAGAGGATTGCCAAAGACTGTGAGTGACTCTAAATGCTTTAAATGTTTTAAGTAAATTGCTAATGCTTATGAATGTCTAGCAATGCATGTTTACTAAAAGCTATTTATGATAACTATTCTCAAATAGTTACCAAGCAACGCATCTCACATTAATGTTATGTTTATGCTATGCTTTTCAATGAACATGAGGATGAACGTATAGAATGCTTTTAGGCAACTAAGTCACTAAGAGATAAGAATTTGCAAGTTCAGTATGAGTAGCTCAGTACTAAAGGACTAGATGAGAAGGCACTGAAGCTCAGTCTTAGATTTGAATAGCTCAATACTGAAGGACTAAATGAAAAGGTATTGAAGCTTAGTCTTAGATTTGAATAGCTCGATACTGAAGGACACGGAGAAGGTATCCGAGCAACTCGATACTGAAGGACACGGAGAAGGTATCTGAGCAGTAGTACCTAAGGTATGACGGTACTTAAACTAGAATCACACGAATGAAAGGAAAGTTGTTGTAGTGTTGAGATCACTGCACACTAGCTATGGATTGATGTTGAGGAATTGAGTAAAGGTTCTCTCTCAACTAAGGATGAAAATTATGTTTTTAGGAAGTGAACAAAAGGGTACCTTCCCAGTTAAGTAGTAATGCAGTAAAGAATGATAAAGAGTAAGCAAAAGGGCCATTCTAGACTAATAGATTAAGGCATAATCTAGCAAAGCATGAAAAAGTGATATGTGATGTTAATGATGACATGGATAATAGTTGCCAAGTTTATGTTTTCAGTTAAAGCTTTCAATTTTAATATCAAATTTATGTATGAAAGTTATGCTTTAAATATCAGTCACTCACTAGGCTTCTAGCTCATATTTTCAAATGTTTTCCTTTCAGGTAGCGGTTAGTTCCCAAAAAGACTTCTCTACTGTTACTCTGCCACTCAAAGAATTAGGTTGAATGAAGCTTAATTGAAGACCTGTATTAGTTAGTACACATGTGTCTGTCATATAGGGACTAGTATTCTAGATGGGGCTCACTAAGTTGTAATATTCATGTAAGAACAATGCTATGAAACCCTGTAATGTAAATGTGTTAAGTTTTGAGTTAATTTGTTCAGTATATTGATGAAATATACGTATTCAGGATTTGAGCAAATTTAACAGGTTAGATAGGCAGTAAGTGCCAGCAAAAAGGCTGGTAACGGCTACAGTCACCATTCCATCTAGGTTAAGAGGGTAATCTGGAGTGGGGTGTGACAAGTTAGTATTAGAGCAAAAAAATTTGGGAAGAAAGGGGAAAAGTTTATATATAAGTCTGAGTCCTGAGTCCTTAGCATGTGTACTACCTAAGTAAAAGGAAGATGCCAAGTAGAAGTGGCAAGCAGACAGACAACGGGAACCCCGACCTTACCTTTAGAAACTCTGAGATTGGAAAGAGCGGAGATTCTAGTAAGTCAAAGATAAAGTTTCAATGGCTCAGGTAGAAAGACTTCGAGAAGGGAAGTCGGGAGTCAAGCAGGTAAACATAGACTTTTCACTAGAAATAGAATGTTTAACAGGTTTGCTCAGAGGTTGGTGGCAAACGTGAAGTCTATTCTAGTGAATTTAGGAAAAATGTGTAATCTAGAGGAAGTCCTAGTCAAATTAATCTTAAGAGAATGGGAAAAGCTGAGCAACAGTGAGCTTGAAATGTACCAGGGGTACGTTGAGTATAAAAATAAGGAACAAAATGGTTAGTAGAAGGCAAAAAGGAAAAGGTCCAGATCTGTTGATGTTCAAGGTAATAGCTCGAAGTTTGAATTGTGACTGAGTTAGAGACTAGTACAGTTAAGAAAACCGTATGTATACAGTATGGTAAGCCATAATTGGGAAATGTTATAGTAGAAAGAATGTCTTCTCCCAAGTATGGATAGACAGGACATCCTAAGAAGAGTGCCTGCAGTTAGGTCGGGAAGTCTAGTTGACACAAATAGTGGTTTCACAGCTAGTAAGTAATTCGAAGGTATGACAACTGTAAAAGAATGTTTCAGTAGGTATTGCTAGCAAAGGGAAAAAAGACCACCCTAGTAATAAGTAAATGCTATGACTCGGTGGAGAATGGAAGAGTCACCAGATGATGTAACAAATACAGTGAACTATTATGACCAAGTTGTTCATACATACTAGTATTACTTAGTATAAACAAAGTTAATATCAGAGTAGCGCAACGAAAGTGTAGTAAAAAGAAGAAGAAGAAGAAGGTTGTAAAGTTTTACGACCAAAGGATGTTGTGAAACTCTAGTTATAAATAAGTCCGAGCAAATTTCGAGGACAAAATTTCTTTAAGGGGGAGGTAATTGTAAACCCTGTACTCCATTTTTCCTACATAAGTGAGTAATAAGCGTGTTAAGTAAAATTATGAAAGAAGTAAAGAAAGTAGGAAGATGGAGGAAGAAAATTCTAAGTGTTATAAATACTTAGTCAAGGGTGAGTTTTAGATAATATAACAAGTGAAAATTGGCTACATATGGAAACAAAGTGTAGGCATGCATTGATGGAGAAGTGTGGATGCATGGGGTTGCGTATGTAGCAACCAAGGTACGTAGAGGCTAAGTGTTGAAGGCCAGGATAAACTATGCGTTGGTATTAAGGATGAACACATGAGTTGAAAGGCATGATGTGTTGATAAGGCTTGCGGCAGCCAAGGGGCTTGAGAGGTTACTTGGGCGTTGAAGAAAGCCAAAGTGTGGCGAAGAGAAAAGCTATACATAGTAAAGCATACGGCAGCCTCAAGTGTGCACGAGCATAAGCGCTGGGCGTTGGAGATGCGCGCGCTGGACGATCGTGTAGCAAATGAGTGCCGCTACACGATGAGGTAGGTGATCGTCTAGCATATGAGCGGCGCTATGCAATGAAGTAGGCAATCATGTAGTAAATGCGTAGAGCTAAGCAATGCCGTAGCAATCATGCGATAAAGTGAGGTGCTAGACGATACGAAGGGCCGGCTAAGCGATAGCACTATGCGTTGGATGATAGCATTAAGCGATGAGGCGTTGGTACTGCACGATCGGCATCAGCGCTAGATGATGGGCATTGGGCGCTAGACGATGGAGTATGCGATGTGCGCAAGGCGTTGGAACTAGATGCACGCTAAAGTTATGCTGAGGCGAAGGCCTAACACTTGGTTGATATGATGAGACTAAGCTATGCGTGGGTTAGGACATGCGTTGGCTTAGGAGTATGCGACCAAAGGAGGGATGCAATAACCTTTAAGTGAGCTATGCGTTAGCCAGATTGGGCGATGCATTATGGAGGAGGCATGCGGCCATATGATTGCAAGCGTTGGCTTGGGAGTTGACCCTTGCGTCAATAACCAAGGGGGAAAGATCATCTCAGTGATTGATTAGCTAAGCCAGCTGTCATACTCAGGTGTGATATTATCCCTTAAGGATGAGGTGGCAGTTTGATGGTTAAAAGGAGAACATACAGCTGCTAGTTTAAAAGGGAAGCTCGAGTTCAAAGAGAGGGTTTGAGAAATTCGCTCGTGCAAATGGAGTAATTCTAGAGCTGTTCAAACCCTGAGTATGTCTAGTTACGGAGGTTGAAATGTCGGAAGGAGATTCTAACGGAATTGAGCTAGAGAATGAAGAATCTGGCTGAAGGTCGAATTATCAAGTAAGTTGGGCCAGTCTTGATGATCTGAGAATTCTGATTCAACCACGAGGAATTTTGAGCTGAAATTTTAAATTAAGCTTGATAAGAAATTTAGAGAATGTTTGTAGGAGGAAATTACTTGAGAAAAGGCCTGGAAAATTAGTTATTAAAATTGTAAGTTAAATCTGGAATCTTGAACAAGCAAGCAGCTGCTTGGGTTGAACAAGCAAACAGCTTTAAGGGCTTGACGATGATGTTGAGCGCATGTGTTAGAGGCTGAATTGGCATAAGGACGCACTGAGAAGCATTAGACCATGCAACGCACATTGAAGCCGTAAGCACAAGTGCTGTGTGGGTGTTGGATCCTGCAGCAGGTGCACAAGGTATTGGGGCAAGGTTGCGTTGGAGTTTACGTGCGCGACCAGACGAATGCATGGGGCATGCGTTGATGTGCCACAAGATGGGCGCATGAGCTAAATGATGGGCACAAAGGTTACTATGCGATGGGCAGTAGGCGTGGCCTGAAAGCTTGGTCGCATAGGAGGCTTGAACGCCTAAAGCAAGGCATGGACACATGGTAATGAAGTTGCTGCCTAGTCAAGTTAAGGCCTAATACTATGAGTGACTCTAAATGCTTTAAATTTTTTAAGTAAATTGCTAATGCTTATGAATATCTAACAATGCATGTTTACTGAAAGCTATTTATGACAACTATTCTCAAATAGTTACCAAGCAACGCATCTCACATTAATGTTATGTTTATGCTATGCTTTTCAATGAACATGAAGATGCATTAGTATAGAATGCTTTTGGGCAACCAAGTCATTAAGAGATAAGAATATGCAAGTTCAATATGAGTAGCTCATTACTGAAGGACTAGATGAGAAGGTACTGAAACTCAGTCTTAGATTTGAATAGCTCAATACTAAAGAACTAAATGTGTGACGACCTGACCCCCTAGGACTTAAGTTAGGCCGTTACTAAATACAGCATGCATGAAACATAAAACGACACTCAGTTATGGCAAATAAAATGCTAATTAAATAAGGTAAGTTCAAAGATTTTCATTAATTTCAAATATTAAAACAATAGTAGGGTACCCATAAATCATAAAGGATAATAAATAAGTCTGAAAAACGATTCTTAAAAATAAGTTTTAAACATCAAAACTAAAAGTTGAGAGAAACATGAAAAGAACTCTAAATCTCATAAGCGGAAGCGTAAAAACTAGTCCCATTGGCTCGATCACGAATTCCGCTTGTCCATCGCCGATGCATCTCTACCCTTACCTGAAACAACAACATGAGAAAAATGAGTATAAAATACTCAATAAGTAACCCCACTACTAGGGTCAGGCTAGACATCTATATCCTCTAGATACCCACCTTTAGTGAAACATATAAACTGCTCTAGTCCTCATGGGACACATATACGCATGAAAGGAGACTGAGTTCTATCCTACTGTAGTTAAGTATGCCCACTACAACTGGTGAATCTTGAAGGAAACACAAAATCTAATGGGCATCTAACTAATCAATAAGGACACTTGCACAGTCTCAACATCGTAATTATCACTGTATGAATCTATGACATACATATATACCTCAACATCATGGCTCTACAACATACACATATACCTCAACATCATGGCTCTACAACATATACATATACCTCAACATCATCCGATCAAATACATCCATATGGAATCACATACCATCTCATACTAGCATTCAAGTGTCTATGTGCACAAATAAATATTTCAGATCTCGTGTCAGAACATACTTTGGTCATATTATACTATCATTTTATCTTGCTGTCATTCTGCCATAACATTCATTTATCATGCTAGCATACATCTAATGTCTGGCCCATGGGTAGTTCTAGTAGTAAGATTACTTACCTTGATATTAGATCGAACCAAAAAGCAAATGAATCTTTGTGAAATTCTTGAATCCTTAATCAAGCCTAAACATAAACCAAGCTTTAAAATTAATAGTTAAGGCCAAAATCCAAACACCCAAATATTACAAAATATTTTCAGATAACCTTACCTAAGGTGTGGTCCAATTCGAATTCATCTTCCAAACCTCCAATTTTAAGCCCAAATAATTAGCAAACCAAATTCTTCTTCATCTTGAATGAAATTCTTGAATCAACCCCCTAATCATAATTTAAAATTAGACTTACGTGATTAAAGCTTGAATCAAATACATACTTCACTACCAATGTCTCAAATAAATTATCCATATGTAGCTTCGTCAAAAAAATCACTTCCAAATGACTTTACCAAAATTTCTCAACAACCAAAATTAATCCACAAGAGGGTCATCAAAGCATAAAACTTACCAAAACTCGCTAAAACAAACTCCAACTTCACTGAACAACACCTTAATACCTTCACAAACTTGAATCCAAAGTTGAAACACAATGGGTATTAACCAATTGATGCTAAAAGTAAATGAGTATTCAAGAATCAACCGAAAACAACCCAAACGGCAAAAATCTTACCCAAATCGATAAATCTAGTGATGGCAAAAACGAACGACGCTTGAGCAGTGGTGGACGGAGGTTATGAAGAAGAAACTGACGCGACGGCTTTGGGCGGCGTCGGACGGGCTCACGAACGTAAGGAAGAAAAGGAGGGTAGGGTTTGACTTTTTATAAAAAAAACAACAACAACAATAATAATAATAAAACAAAAAAGAAAATAAATATAATTACATTTAACTCCTTTCCGTTTTATATTATTAAATTCCTTTCCGTTTCAAAAGAAAATTAATTCTTGCCATTGATTTCCAATTTGAATAATTTCACGCCAACAATAAATTCCCGCACTTACACTTGAAGTCTAAAATTCCAAAAAAGCCCTCAACTAATAACAATTACTGAAATTCCAAATAATAAAGTTAGTGAAATTACATTATTACTAAAAAATGTGTGGAGTGTTACAAAATGATAAGGTACTGAAGCTTAGTCTTAGATTTGAATAGCTCGATACTGAAAGACATGGAGAAGGTATCCAAGCAGCTCGATACTGAAGGACACGGAGAAGGTATTTGAGCAGTAGTAACTAAGGTATGATGGTATTTAAACTAGAATCACACGAATGAACAAAAAGTTGTTATTGGTAGTGTTGAGATCACTCCACACTAGCTATGGATTGACGTTGAGGAATTAAGTAAAGGTTCTCTCTCAACTAAGGATGCAAATTATGTTTTTAGGAAGTGAACAAAAGGGTTCCTTCCCAATTAAGTAGTAATGCAGTAAAAAATGATAAAGAGTGAGCAAAAGGGCCACTCTAGACTAATAGACTAAGGCATAGTCTAGCAAAGCATGAAAAAGTGCTATGTGATGTTAATGATGACACAGATAATAGTTGCCAAGTTTATGTTTTTAGTTAAAGCTTTCAGTTTTAATATCAAATTTATGTATGAAAGTTATGCTTCAGTCACTCACTAGCTTCTAGCTCATGTTTTCAAATGTTTTCCTTTTAGGTAGCGGTCAGTTCCCAAAAGACTTCTCTACTGCTGCTCTGCCACTCAAAGAGTTAGGTTGAAGGAAGCTTAATTCAACCTGTATTAGTTAGTACACATGTGTCTGTCATATAGGGACTAGTATTCAAGATGGGGCTCACTAAGTTGTAATATTCATGTAAGAATAATGCTATGAAACCTTGTAATGTAAATGTGTTAAGTTCTGAGTTAATTTGTTCAGTATATTGATGAAATGTACGTATTTAGGGTTTGAGCAAATTTAACAGGTTAGATAGGTAGTAAGTGCCAGCAAAAGGGTTGGTAACTGCTGCAGTCACCACTCTATCCAGGTTAAGAGGGTAATCTGGAGTGGGGTGTGTCAGTTGGGCTATTTTCTTAGTAGATTATTTGTACTATATTACTTTCTTAGTAAATGACTTGTATTTCTTTGCTTGATATTGTGGATTTGGTTTTTATAAGCTTTTTTAGTGAAATTACTCTTGTTTTTGTGGCTTGTTGGGTATTTTTTTTATAAGGTTCATAAGATTTTCATTATTTTGCATCTACAGTTATTGGGGGTGTTTTCTTTTAATTTTTCAATAAAGAAACAATGACAAACGTTTAATGTCGAGCAGACCCTTTAATGTTGGTTATTGACCAACTTCAAAGGTGGACCAACAACAAAGGCAACTAACATTGAAGAAGGTCTTATTAAAGGTGTTCGATGTCGGTTAAAATTCGACATTAAAGGTCATTGGTGGTCATGCATAATGTCGATTGAATACTAACATTAAAGACAACCACCTTTGAAGACCTTTAATAACACCTTCATCAATAATGTCGGTTGTACGCTTATAATGTCAGCTTTCAACTGACATAATAGTCCAAGTTTGTACTAGTGTAAGCATAGATGACTCAAACTAGTTAACTAAATAAAAATAAATTACAAATGTAAAAAGATCATAGTTTGATGTACATAAAACTTTTATAAATTTGAGTATTGTTTCAATTTGGTTTCTAAATTTAAAGATTTGCCCTTTTACCTCGATTTTCAACTAAATACTCACTCTCAATATCTAGCGTTAATGTTTATTATCACTAATGAAACTTAATTAATTATAATTCTTTTAAATTAATTAATAGATATTAACACTTTGACGAAAATTGAATCTTTAGTGAAAAATTCAGGTTAAAACTAAAAGCGTAAATCTTGGAACTTATAGACTAAATTAAATTCAAACTCAAAATTTAAGACTAAAATTGCAATATTTTGAAACCTAAGAATCAAACGAAAACTAAATCCAAAACCCAAAGACCAAATATATATATAACATAATATAATATAATAATAATTTATAAAAGAAATTAACTTATTTTTAGAACAAGAAATTGACATTAAAAAAGATATAGGACGAATGTAGATTTTAAAACAATCAGAGAATTGACAAACGGATTTTATTTTATTTTATTTAAAAGGGCCTTAAAAATCTGTTTCCTAAAAGGGAATAAATTAATGTCACACTGATGACTGATTGCAGCTTATATACTACGCTACGATTAATTATCACCACACGTAATTATTCAACGCACTTCCTGCAAAACATTTAACACACATTAATATAAATAATTTCAAATGCATATTAAATTATTAATTGTTCGCCATATGGTCGGATAATTGACTTCCTTAAGTTGGGAACAACAAAACTATGTTTATTGGGTTTTTGTATTTAAAAAAAGAACTAACTAATGTACACTGCTAATCATTGAACAAAATTCTCAGTACTTACAAAACTCGATGAATTCTAAGTTTCGTTTTCTTTTTTTTTAGTAGTTAGGATATTATGCCTCACGTCTAGGATTCAGAATTTGAATTTGACAATTGATGGTCTCGATATTTTTTTGTATCTCTTATGACCTAGCAATGTCATCCTTACTTATCCTCACTCACATGCTTCTAAAGAAAATTCTCAAAAGGTTACTCGACATAAAATTACTCTAAACTAAGCATGCTTAACTTTGAAGTTCTTATCATTGAGCTATCTAAAAGAAATGTGTACCTTTGAGGCAGGTAGTGACTTTCAATTCTTTAATCATTTCTTAACCATACTTTCATATCATTGGGATCTCTCTCATTTGAATTTGATCTCGATTTATTCATGTACTTTCCTAAACTCAGGTGTTACAAAGGGAATTTAAATTACAGATTCGTGATCACTAACACATCTATATGCAGTTAATCCATATTCACTTTTGACTTTATTTCATTTTTATTTGAAAAGTTCTATTAATTTCGTTCTTGATACTACATGTTCTATGATTATGATTTATTAAACACATAATAAAATATTTTATAAAAAAAAAACTTTTCAAATCTAGCTTATTAGAAGGTAAAAATTGTCATAGTTATCTAAATTAAAAAAAAATGATACAACTATACATTTCAAAGTTAGAGGGTACGAATTGATATTTGTTTTATCCAAAACAGATGGTTTATGTAACAACCCGACCCCCTAGGACTTAAGTTAGGTCGTTACTAAATGCATGCATGTATGGAACTTAAAACGACACTCTTTTATGATGAAATAAATGCTAAATAAATAAGGTAAGTGCAAAAGGCTTTCATTAAATTCAAATATTAAAACCAACAATAGGGTACTCATAAATCATAAATGATAATAAATAAGTCTAAAAACGATTCTTAATAGTAAGTTTCAAACATCAAAACTGAAAGTTAAGAAAAACATGAAAAGAAATCTAAATCTCATGAGGGGAAGCATAAAACTAGTCCCAGTGGCTCGATCACGAATTCCGCTTGTCCATCGTCGGTGCATCTCTACTCTTACCTGAAACAACAACATGAGAAAGAATGAGTATAAAATACTCAGTAAGTAACTCCACTACTAGAGTCAGGTTAGACATTTATGTTCTCTAGATGTCTACCGCTGGTGGAACATATAAACTGTCCTAGTCCTCATGGGACACATACATACATGAAAAACTGAGTTCTATGCTACTGTAGCTAAATATACCTACTACCTCTGGTGAATCCCGAAGGAAACACAATTTGATGAATCCCGAAGGAAACACAAACTGGTGAATCCCGAAGGAAACACAATATCTGGTGAATCCCGAAGGAAACACAAACTGGTGAATCTCGAAGGAAACACAAACTGGTGAATCCCGAAGGAAACACAATATCTGGTGAATCCCGAAGGAAACACAAACTGGTGAATCCCAAAGGAAACACAAATTGGTGAATCCCGAAGGAAACACAATATCTGGTGAATCCCAAAGGAACACAAACTGGTGAATCCCAAAGGAAATACAAACTGGTAAATCCTAAAGCAAACACAATATCTGGTGAATCCCGAAGGAAACACAAACTGGTGGGCATTCTAACTAATCATTAAAATCACTATCATAATCTCGACATCACAATTTCAACATGATTCTATAACATACATATACATCTCATCATCATGATTCTACAATATACATTTAAATTTCTTCATCATAGCTTTACAACATATGTATGCATCTCATCCTCCTCAGATTCAGCAGGATCTCCAATAAAAATAATATACTCAAATCATACTAGTATTCAAACATCTCTATACGCAACTAGCCTTTTAAACTCTCATATCAGCAAGAAATACATAAACATCAAACTATCAATACATCCTCAGTAAATCATATTTGTCAATTCTTGACTCCAGTCATTTCAAACCTCAGTCAATGAAGGCAAACATAAATATCATGTTAACTAATAATCCTCAATAAATCATAATTATCATTGTCGGGCATTAGGGCAGTTCCAGTAGTAAGATTACTTATCTCAACTTGGTAAAAAAAACACAAAACAAAATCTTCTTTGAACTTTTTTAGCACACTTGAATCAACCTAAAGTTGTGGCTTGGTCCAAGACAAATTCCAATACTCGACTTAATTAGCCAATCTGATCATGAATTAAATCCAAAATCAATAACTTAATTTTTCCACTATTACTCTCAATCCAAAAGAATAACCATCCAACAACTTACAAAACTTACCGATCTTCACCAATTTTCTGCAAAACAAAATGGTATCTAGCTTGATGGTCAATGCCTAAAAACTTCCAAATCTTGAATCTAAGTTTCAAACTAAAGAGAGGTTACTAATTTAACCCAAAATCAAAGGGGTGAACTTCATCTCCCAAATTATAAGGAAAAATAAGTCTTACCCAAGGTTTTCCTCAAAATTTCCAGCAAAGATCGGGGCAATGGCGGCCGACAGCGTGTCAACTTGTGGTGCCATAGATAGGCAGCGTGTGTTGTTGTCGGACGACATAAATTGTTTAGGCTAGCAGCTGGTAGTGAGGGTCTTGAGGAGGGTTTGCGAGAGTGGGAGAGAAAGGGAATTTCTAGTTTACAGATTTTATTCAGTAGCGATTACGAACAAACTAGAGCTTCAAACAACGATCCAACTGTTCAAAATGAAACTTTATATGTCTCGAACAGACTGACCAAATTTGAGCACGATTCAACAGTTCAAACTTTGGCAATCAACAATTTTGTGGAAGTTGTCGTTAAAAAACCGAATTGCTTTTTCTCCAATTTTTGACCTCTTTTCACTCTCATTTAATTTCGAAAAAATCTCAATTCTTTTATTTTTTCCAAATTTTGAAAAGATAAATAAAATATTTTATCACAATATCTCCAAAATCTCCAAAAGTTCTATTAAATTGGCAAAAGATCCATCAATTTGATACAAATTAAATTCTTCCAAATATTTAAATCAATTTAAATCACATGAAATTAATTATCTTTTTTAATATTTTTTTTAAGTTGGCCCTAAAATCCAAAATCAAAGAGAAGCAAAATTCAATATTTGCAAGAAAATCACTTCGAATATCTAATCAATTAAATTCAATTTAACCAATAAAAGTTTTTTAATTATTTCAATTTAACCCCAATTTTCCAAGTGAAAGAGAAATTTTAAACTCAATAATTTTAGATAATTAACTTAAATTTTCCTGAAATTTGAGATGTTACAATTTACTTCCTAGAAATAATCAAATAACACATAATTTTAACCATGATATTAATTTTTCATTGACATGTTGCCTATATTTCCATTGTTATTTCTACATTTTTATGAATTTGACATCGACACGTGGGGTAAATGAATATAACATTATTCTATAAAACAGTTCATAAAACATTAAGGAAAACACTATAAAATGTTATTAAGGCTAATATAATATAAATAATAAAAAATTTACACTTTTATTAATTTAGATTTTTATTATTTTTCAAAGAAACTTTCTATCACACATTCCCTCGGGCATAAAATATTCTGTTTGATATTTTCAAAATTTTTAATAAAGTGAAATATCTTTTCTGGCTGCAATAAGGTCAAAGATCTTAATAAATACGCTACGATGGATCTAAATAATAATGTTAGGTAATTAAATGGAACAACTTTTTTGTGTATTAAACTTCTAGCTGTATTCAAGAAAAGAAAGAAAAAGAATTCTAGGTGTATGGTTGAATAGATTTGAAAGGTAAGTGGTCAGAATTAATGTGCATGGGCTGCATCTCTTTTCTTCTCTATACTTTCTAACTACACAATTATTACTCTTCCATAATATATGTCATATTGATATTCAATTGCCAAAAAGTTAAACACATAAATAATCGATGGCTAAAAAGAAAGATCAACCTCATAACTTGAGGTTAAGATATAATTAACATGGTAGGGTGAACATCGATCGATCGGAGTCGATTTTTTACCAAATTACCATCGAATCGACTATGGTCAGGTTAGTAAATATTTCAATCTACCTTAATCGTGAAGGAGTAAAAGTCGGTTGGTTTGTTTGGTCGATTTTATTCTTTAATTTTTTTTAATTTTCCAAACTGACACCGACCGACTTCGGTTCGATTGATTTTTCTGTCTATCATGTTCACCCCTACAAAACACTACATAAAACAAGCCAACGACAAAGACAAAAAAGAACTAAATATATATATAAAGTACAACAACTCGACGGAAAATGTTTCAAGGAAAAGAATCTTTTGCGTCTCCACAAGAGAAGCATGAGACCACTTAGAACAACATATCAGATCAAACATACAAACTAATTACTTAAAAAGTATGCAACGTAGGGCCATGGACATGAATATTACGCTCAAGTCAAATATGGTAAATAACAATATACTAAGCAAGTGCTCTCCAAACCGTTTAATCTTAAATATTTAAACACGATTCTTAATTAGCGAATTCAATTTAGACTATTTGTTAATGATCTATATCTATTTTTACTTGATTTCGTTGAAAATTAGGTCAAAATCATCTAAATACAACTATTTAGTAGAATTAATGAACAACCTTAACTATCACTAAAGTAGCAAGATTGACCACATAATTCTTTCTAAATATGGGTAAACAAATAGAGGAAAATGAACAAGTAAAAATACAATCAAATTTAATGACAGTCATTACTATCTATTTCATTCTTGCATTTCTCTCTAATTTACATTAAACTTTGCCTGATGTGAAAGTTGTGTATTAATGGTTTTAAACAAAGTTATAACTGTGAGTTTAACTAAATTGATTCACTTATGTAAACTAGTTCACAACATGTCGATGCACGTGATATTTAGTCTAAGTCATTTATACATGAGATATATTACTTCGACCTAAATAGGTGTAATGTTTAAATTAATACATCTCCGAATTTTTTTTTTTTTTTGACAATTGTGAGGAGAGAGAATTGAACATTTAACTTCAAGATTGACAATACAAATACTATGTCATTTGAACCATACTTACTTGATTGTATCCCAAATTTAATAATATAAACCGATACATCTCACTATTATTTTAATACTCATGACACAACACATTATAAAAGGACATTAGAAACTATAATAACTTAAGAAGTAAATTAAAATTTACAATATGGTAAGCATTAAAATAATCATTTAAGTGGTGGATAACACATAAACAAATAACAAATTAATAATATGAATAAACCATATGAAGTTTATTTTCAATTTGTTTCTTCTTTTAAGCGGTAATCTTAAAATAGATAATACAATCCATTTTCTAATAACTAACTAACCACAAAACATAATTTACTGACAAAGATTAAAATATCTAGAAGTCTATTATATATATATATAGCAATGGTTATTATGCTATATATTAACTATATTTAGCTGTATTAAATTATTAATTCGTCTTATCATATTTATTAGGTTAATTAATATAGGACTCGAGGGGGCATGCCCTCATGCCTTCTAGATTTGTTAGTTGAAATAAGATTTTTTTAGTTCACAATGACACATGAGTATATCTCTAATCTTGATTCTTTCAAAATATTTCTGATTTTTCTTGTAATTATTAATTTTGCCCCACATTAACATGTTTCTCACTAAATAATTGATACTATGTTGTGCATTTGTTTATAGTCTATAAAATTTCCAATTTTTTCATTTATACATGATTCTTATAATAACTTTTATGGGTTTGACAAGTATTAATATAATAATAATAATGTCAAAATAAATATATCTCAAATGATATATAAGTGTGTTAGTAATCACGAGGTCAATTGTTTGAATCCTCTTATTGTGATTATACTATATATATATATAATAACAATAAATTTTTATGGTTGAAGTCACATTAATGGTATAGTTTCTTAGTTTTATGGGTGAACTTAATCCACAACAATTAGATTCCTTTCAACCTCCTTCTCCAATGACGCAATCCAACCCATGACGATTAACAAATATCACAAACTTATAAGTCTATGTAACGGTCTCACTAATGTTTAAATAAAAAAAAAATATCAGTTTAACTTAAATTCATCGAACTACGTAATTATTGGCACATAAGGATATAAAAAACATGATTAGAGACCAACAAATTTAGTATTGAAAATTTGGGACCAAGAAGATAATTTGTCAAAAATTAAAGAGATTAAAACGAAAATTAGGGGCAATAAGCCTTTAAACCGGACATTGAAAGACCACCAACTAAACAGCACATGAAGTGTTGGGAAAATAAAAGGAAAAAAGAAAAGCACCGTCTTTCCTTTGCGAGATGCTTTCTATTGATACTATATAATAAGAAGCAAAGATAAACGATCTGAAATCATCCTGGATTTTCTCGTGAGCACTCTGCCACTAGTCCTAGTTACGCGTGCCCTGTAGCTTTTGGCCTCTATGCAGCTGTTTACACGATAAAAATGGCGTTGTACAACAGTAGAAAGCCCCACTTTCTTTGATTTCAGACCACATCGACCCACATTCAACTACCCTTCTTCTTTCCCTTCCCCATTCGCCATTTCCCACTTCCATTCGCCATTTCCCACTTCCATTCTTCATGTTGCTTCCAAACTTGAAGACCCATCTCCGTGAAAATGGATTTCTTCTTGCTCTGCTTCTTCTTCCTCTCTGTTTCCCTTTTTCCATGGCGGAGAAGGACATTTGGAGGCCGAGTTTAGTGGGAATGGCGGAGTCCTCCGACCCTTTGAAGCTCACGTTTAATGGCCCTGCCAAGCACTGGACTGATGCGATTCCTATTGGGAATGGGCGGCTTGGAGCCATGGTTTGGGGTGGTGTCGACACTGAGATTCTTCAGCTCAATGGTTTGTCCCCTTTTAACTCTTGAGGTCTTTTTCGTTTTGTTTGAGCTATTTTGGAAGAAACAGAGATGTATTTGGATGCAGTATGCAGTTTGATTACTGAGAAGTCAGATGGGTGTGTTTGTGTGTAAGATGTTACAACATTTATCTGAGTTTCTGTCTCTCTCTTTCGTTCTTTATAATTTTTGCCATTACTAATTTGAGAATATTACATTTGATTGGGAAACCCATTCCCATTGTGTTGAATTTTTGTGATTGATGTTAATTTTTTTATTTAACTACTACAATTTGTCAACTAGCTATGTAGTTGGGAGTATAATATTAACTCATTGTCTAGATTTTCCTTCCTTCATTGTTGGTAGTCTTTAGACGGTTGGTTCAACCAGATTTGTTTGAATTATAGGCTGTGTTTTGAATGGCTGTGAAGTATATACAAAAGATATAAAATATACAGACTACAGACGTGTATGTTTCTGTTCTGGCTGGATGGATCTGGTATCATTTGAACCTTTTTTTTTTTTTTTTTGGGAGTGGGTGGGGGGGATGGATTTGGGTATCCTACTGAACTTTACTGCTTTCATGCAAACCTAGTAAGTGATTGTTACAGTTCAAAGTTTCAACTATGCACTCTGAAGGCTAATAAAAATTCATGCAGAGGACACACTTTGGACTGGAACTCCTGCGGACTATACAAATCCAGATGCTCCTGAGGCTCTAAGGGAGGTTAGAAAGCTTGTTGATGATGGAAAATATGCTGAAGCTACTGAAGCCGCAGTTAAGCTGTCAGGAAAGCCGTCTGATGTAATGCTTCTCAACCCCTCATAATAAGATTTCCTAGTGCACAATTTGTTCCTTAAATGAATTTAATTCCTTGTTAAAGAAGCTCTTAATGAATCATTCGTTGTAGTTCTTTGCAACCTTTTTGTTCCCAGTCTCTGCTAGGCCAATCTCCCTTCACATGTATGCGCTTCATGCTGTCTTAAACCACTATTCAGAGCTTATAAGTAACTGGTCATCAAATGCCTCGTGCTTGTTGAATAGGTTCAACTTATCCCTTACTAGGAAGGGATGCCTATTTTAGCATTTCAAAAATAAATTTTTCTTTCCCCAAAATTCTCATTTACTGTTTCTTCTCTTTTGGAGTTTTAGTTGCTTATCATACTGAAGACTTCATAGAGCATTAAAGCTGAAGCAGTTTGTATGAGTATTATGTTATACTGACAATTTTGGGATCATGCAGGTTTATCAACTTCTGGGTGACATTAAGCTAGAGTTTGATGTTTCCCATCAGTCATATACTCCACAGACTTATCATCGGGAATTAGACTTAAATACAGCCACAGCAAGGGTGAAGTACTCTGTCGGTGATGTAGAATTTACAAGGGAACATTTTGCGTCTAACCCGGATCAAGTAATTGTAACCAAGATCGCTGCAAGCAAACCAGGATCTTTGTCATTCATTGTGTCCATTGATAGCAAGTTACATCACAGCTCACATGTAGTAGATGGTCAAAGTCTAATCGTACTACATGGAAGCTGTCGTGGTGTGAGGATTCCTCCAAAAATGGATTTAGATGACAATCCCAAAGGCATTCAATATTATGCCGTTCTTAGTTTACAGGTTAGTGATGGCAGTGGAGTAGTACACGATTTAGATGAAAAGAAGTTGAAGGTTAATGGCTCAGATTGGGCTGTCTTGCGTCTGGTGGCTTCGTCATCTTTTGAAGGGCCATTTACAGAGCCTTCATTGTCTAGGAAGGATCCTTCTTCTGAGTCACTTGCTACAATGAAAAAGATAAAAAATTTGTCTTATTCCGATCTTTATGCACGACATTTGAATGATTATCAGAGTCTTTTTAACCGCGTTTCATTGCATCTTTCAAAGAGCTCTAAGAACGGATCTTCTTCAACTAATTCTGGAGGAAAGGAAGTTAGAGTAGCTTCTACTGCAGAGAGGGTAAAATCTTTTCGGACTGATGAAGACCCATCTTTGGTAGAGCTGCTATTTCAATATAGTCGGTATCTACTTATCGCTTGTTCACGGCCTGGAACTCAGGTGGCAAACCTTCAGGGTATATGGAACAAGAACGTCGAACCAGCATGGGAGTAAGTTTCTAGTCTTATTCTTATTATTTTAATGTTATGTTGCTTTATATTTTCATCTAATGCATTTTAGAAGTTAGAGTTTAATAAAAATGTGGAAGAAAGTGAACTGAGCGAACCATAACTGTATCTCTCTCTATCTACCTTTCTCCTGATCCCTTCAGTTTGGAATGTTGCATAACAAGATGAAGTTCAATACCAACTGTTAATGACAAAATGTGGTAGCCTATTTTTCTCATAGACATTTTTCTTTGATTCATCTCCTTAGATGCTTATCTAGTTTCCCTTTTATTTTCTTCAGTGGTGCTCCGCACTTGAACATTAATCTTCAAATGAACTATTGGCCATCCCTTCCGTGCAACCTTAAAGAGTGCCAGGAACCATTGTTTGATTTCACATCCTTCTTGTCTATCAATGGGCGTAAAACTGCAAAAGTAAGCTTCTGTACCTTTGATACTTATTTGTTCTGTGCTGTACATAATTGTTTTAACAATCCAATTTTAGTTCTCTTTAGTGATATTAGAAAGAGATCAATAATCAAAATACATGGTTTTGTTTGAGATGAAATGCTGAAGAACAATTAGTTAACGTGTCCAAGAATATGTGATTTTCGGCTCTAGCTATTTTTAGTTCTACCATTTTAATTTTGGTTAACATATATTGTGTACTGAAGATCAATAGCCTAAATCTGTCGTTTTTGGGGCTTGCCCTATGGTTTCCATTATAGGGAAAACATTCTTTACCTTGTCTGTGTCATTGTCCTCACCTGTTTTTGAATTTTATAGGTGAACTATGAAGCAAACGGTTGGGTGGCTCATCAAGTATCGGACATCTGGGCGAAAAGTTCTCCGGATCGAGGACAGGCTGTTTGGGCTTTATGGCCAATGGGTGGAGCATGGCTTTGTACCCACCTGTGGGAGCATTACACTTACACAATGGACAAAGTAAGTTCCTGCGTGCAATTGTATGGCTGTCTTTGTTCAGTGCTTAGTTTGAGCAGATGTTTTGTGGTACTGAAGTTGAGTATAGAACAGTGTTACTTCTAGAGAAAAATAAGTTACCTTCGTACTGCAATTCAGTAAACTCACCTTTAATAAATGGAAATTTCTGTTCATTATCTTATATAATTCAATCCACCTTCAGAATTTTTTAAAAAACAAGGCATATCCTCTGATGGAAGGATGCGCATCATTTCTGTTGGATTGGTTAATTAATGGCAAGGACGGATATTTGGAAACAAACCCATCAACATCCCCAGAGCACATGTTCATAGCTCCTGATGGTAAACCTGCTAGTGTGAGTTATTCAACAACAATGGATATTGCTATCATAAAGGAGGTTTTCTCATCCATCATATCTGCTGCAGAGGTGAAGCTTTTTTGCCATGCTCGTAAAATGGAACTTTTTTACTTCATCTGCTCGATGTATTTGTTTATGTTTTCCAAAGTTTACATGTTTAATAGATTCTGGGAAAAAGCAAGGATACTTTTATCGACAAGGTCCGAAGGGCTCAAGCTAGGCTATTACCTTATAAGATAGCTAAAGATGGTTCTCTTATGGAATGGGTATGTAAGTATCTCATCTCTTAACCAGGAGCATTGAATTATCTAGACCGCCCTAACTCAACATTTCTTGTATTAGGCTCTTGACTTCGAGGACCGAGAAGTGCATCATCGACATGTATCGCACCTGTTTGGGCTGTATCCAGGGCACACCATAACTGTTGAGAAAACTCCCAACATTTCGGAAGCTGCAAACAATACTCTTCATAAAAGAGGTTTCTAATCGTCAACCAAATTCTTGGGATTTCGTTCTACATTAGGCTTTATTAGACATAGCCACATAGGGATGAATCTTATTTAGAATCTGTTATATTTCTGACTAGCAACCAGTACTTTTTTTTATGTAATTATTTTGGTTTGTCTGTTAATAATTTGAAAGGATATAAGATAAACTTCATTTGACCACTGTGCTAAACAACAGTGCTTATAGACTTTCTCATGTGAAACAGGAGAGGAAGGTCCAGGATGGTCGACGGCATGGAAAATCGCTCTATGGGCTCGTCTTCAGAACAGCGAGCACGCATACCGGATGGTCAATCATTTGTTTGATCTCGTGGATCCAGATCATGAAAGTGATTATGAAGGGGGCCTATACAGCAATTTGTTCACTGCCCACCCCCCTTTCCAAATAGATGCCAACTTTGGGTAAGCTACATGGTTTACACATAGTGTATTCACTTTTTTTTTGTGCATGGAGGTTGCCAATGAAGTACATTTGTAAGCCAAATGAAACAATAGTACTCTTTCTCTGGAAAATCTACAAGCAATCTAATCATATAGTTTTTTATGCTTCTTTTCTTGGGTGCTGCTGGCCTATCCAGATTCTCAGCTGCAATTGCTGAAATGCTCGTCCAGAGCACCGTTAAGGATCTGTACTTGCTTCCTGCTCTTCCCCGCGATGTCTGGCCGTACGGTTGCGTTAAAGGATTGAAGGCGCGGGGTGGCTTGACAGTAAACATGTGCTGGACAGGAGGGGATCTTGATGAGGTCGGTCTTTGGTCGTCAGAACAAATTTCCCTTACAACATTACACTACAGAGGGACTACAGTAGCAGCAAATTTATCATCTGGCAAAGTCTATACTTTCAATAGGCTGTTGAAATGTGTTAGAACATACTCTCAACCAAAATGATCTTCTACCTCACAACAACAGCAATTGATTTTAAAATCTGTGAAGATGTTCTTTGATTCTTTCAGAATATGAAAGATTTCAGAATCTGAACAAGAAACTTCTTCCCACCATCTGAAAGTCCACAATTTCGTTTTGTTATACAATGATTGTTGATCAACTATTCATTATCACATTATCACATTTTTTTTTGGGGAGGGGGGGGGGGGGGGGGGGGGGGGTGGGGGTGGGGGAGTGGAATTTATTGTATTCACACATAATAGTAGTGAATAATACTATGTTCTTAGGAATGCTTTTGATAATTTTACTATTTATTATAAAGAAATGAAGAATCTTGCCAATGTTAGTTCTTTATATAAAAGTACTTTGTATATTTCTGTATTCTGTATAACTACTCAAAAGATAGATATGTAAAATCTGTAAAATCTTCAATAATCCACTAAAATACGCCTACAAATACGTAACGACCCGACAATCCTTATAACTATTAACACTTTATTTCTTTAATATCCGTAAATATTTTGATCAGTTTGAAGAAGTTATAAGAGTAAGTTATTATTGTCACTTATACTTAAAAAAAGAAAGAAAAAAATAAATAAATAAAAAGTTGCAATAATTGACATATACTATCTTACTTGTGATTAAAAGTTAAATTTTTGTACCACTCTTTGTTGTACTAAAAGAAAAGTACTCTCGAGTTTCAAAATTAATGAAATTTGGCCTTTCTTGATGTTGTGAAATTATTACTTTAATCATTTTTTTTCCTTTTAACTTCTTTTTTCTCTCTTTTCTAGCCTTTTTTTTTCATATTTTTTTTCTCATTTTTTCTGCATTTTCCCCTTTTTTTTCATTTCTTCTTCCATTTTTTTCCTTCTTCTAACTCTTTTTTTTTTTTTTTCTTCTTCCAAGCTTTTACTCCCACCGCCGATCCATTTCACTGGAATTTCTGCATTCACCCTCTTTTCCTGTGATTTCTTCTATTTATGTCATTGCTTTCTTCCTCTTCTTAAATCAAAGATGTAAGTTGGAGCGTGAATCAAGATGTGAGGGAGACTAAGAAACAAAAAGAAGAAGGGACATCAGGACCAAGAAGCGATAGGAAGAATTCAAATGAAGGAAAAAATCAAGGAAAAAAATTGCAATGTTTGATAAGGAACAAGAGGAAGAAGCGAGAGGAAGAAATAGGGAGCGAGAGGAAGAAACGAGAATTCATTTGAACATCAGGCCCTTGCATGCAGTTTCAGGACAAGATGATAGTTTCATACGTGATTGATGTAAGCAAAAAACCACTTTTCGAGCAAATTTGAATCTTTAACCAAATTTCATTTGGGTCTTCCCTACAAAAAAACCCGCACTAAAAAGGGTATGTTATACTTTGAGTCATAATAGATAAAAGAAGTTTCCATTTGTGAATTTGAATCATCAATCTTGAGGTTTGAGGTTCGATCCTCTACTCCACATAATGTAAAAGAAAAAAATAATTTTTATTTTGTTTAACAACATATATATTTATTTCTAAAAAGAGTAATTATTTTAGATGATAAAATTGCTAAAAATATTTTAAAATATAATAGATGTCTATCAATGTCTACTACATTTTGTAATATTTATAAATAAGTTACTCATTTTTCTATATTTTAAAACAAGAAAAAAAAAAACATATAGATTTTAACTTTTATTTTGCTTCTTTTTAAAAAACTTTTATTTTGCTTTTAATAACTTGATAGGCATGGTTGATTGTATGTGCAGTAAAGTATTAAGATGAACTCTTATTCAAGTTAGTATGTTAGAGATGAAGGACCTGAATGCTTTTAACAGCGTTTAGATGTTTAGAAACCAGATTAATTATTTTTTTAAAAAAATCCAAAGACAGAAATTAGTATTTCAAAACGAAGGAAGCTATGAAGGTCCTGAGTGAAAACATGGAGATCAGTCCCAATTTTAATTTTACGCAGAATATCAATTACATGCTAATTGAACAAGAAAAGAGAGAATTAGGGTTTCTAGAAAACTCTTACCTTTGAAGAACATTTTCTTGAACAAATCCAAATGGCCACTACCAAAAGTGTTTCCTCTGTATTTTCTAAGATGAGAATCTAAGAAATTGCATGGGCTCTTGAAATTTTGGAAGACAGGGAGATTGGGAGGAATTGATAAAAGAGAAAAACTAAAAAACAATTTCTTGCAGAGTTCTTTTTCAGAGAAAATTTCTTCTATTTAAACTCAACCAACCTCTATGCACTCTTTAAACTCAACCAACCTCTATGCACTCTCACCCATACATGCACTAGGTACAGAGAAAAATGGGGAGTTACAACTCCCTCCCCAAAACATTTTAAAAAAATAAATTAAAATAATTTATTTTAATAAACTATTTAATATATATTTATATGATAATCACTTTTATATTAAACTATATTTATATCAAATATAACATATAACCTATAGTTTAATATTGTATCAAATACAATATAACCTATAGTTTTAAATTCTTTCATTAATAGTATTTAATATAAATCCCATTTATATTAAATTCAATTATATGAATCCAATTCATATAATTAATATTTGAATCATATTCAAATATTTATTTCCTCTCAAATAAAATTTATATTATAATGTATCAAATACATTATATTAATTATATCATACATAATTAAATTGAATTAATTATATACATATAATTAATTCCCTCATTTAATTTGAATAATTCAAATTAATCCAAAATTGATTCTCATTAAACCCCGTTGAGCTATAGAGGGGACCTTTATGGACTTGTGGATTAAAGCTCCAATGATACTTGAATAATTAATTAAACTCCCCTTTAATCAATTTATTCAACATCCATTAACTGTCGGGTACTCCACTAAAGACCGAAAACTGCACTCTTCGTATTACAGATATATTTATGCGTCGATTGGATATAACCAATCAAAAGTACAATGACCCTTCACAAATTGCTCATAAGTACAACTAGGCCAAAATTATCGATTTGCCCATGTAGTTACATCTAACTTTTTAAGTACTATTGATCTCTCTAATGAACAATAAGTCATAGTCCAACTATGACAAACCCTTCTCGGGCTAGGAGAGGTGTGACGTCACATTGTTCAAGCCTTGGAATCGCCCTTAAGGGAGCAATTTATCTACTTTCTCCGACGTCGAGGAATGAGTGAATTTTGTCTTGTATAGCTGTGTTATCAGCTCCCTAATCAAACGAATCCCCAAAATGGTAGGCTTATTGAGTCAACGATCTGACCAATCTCACCCATACAAATCAAAGAACCACCTTCATAAGCAGGAGTTCATAATTCATTCAAGATTCAGGTCATGTCACCTATGGTCATCCTGGTGAAATATAAGTCTCAATTATGAATGGCGCTATGTAATGAGGCTAGTCATTTTGTGGTCCGGTCTTATACAACCTCCTTTATATAGAATATCCTCGCTCACATGTTACCACATGAATGATCAGGATTAAATCATTTGTAGCACTTTACAACAATTGTAACATCTACAAAGCAGGTCGTACTCAGAGTGTCACCAAGATAAGGTATCCAACCTTACCCATCTACTACAAACCATTTAGGTTATCACTTAAACATGATCCACCAGTATGTCTTTACATACATGTTTAAGCTACAGATGATAACCTTGGATGTTAGTTTATTGGTTTACGAGTTTAATGCTACTAAATGTCAAATAAAACATCTCATATTTTATTAAATAAATAAAATTACAAACTACAGGACTCTATGAGATTTAGGGCATTAACCCCAACAATCTTCCACTTGTCCTAAAGCTAGTGGGGTGTACAATATACAAGTCATACTAATATACAAGTACACAAAACAATAAAGTAGGGCATAAAACACGCCTAGTACAAAATCTCCCACTTGTCCTAGACTAAATGTGGCCTGTATCGTAGACCCATACTCTGCAGGTGACTCTCAAACAACTTAGCCGTGAGGGCCTTTGTAAATAGATCGGCAACGTTGTGCTCCGAAGCTATCCGTGTGACGATCACGTCCCTTCGATGCACAATCTCTCAAATGAGATGATACTTTCGTTCTATATGCTTCCCGCGCTTGTGACTCCGAGGCTCTCGGGAATTAGCCATAGCACTGCTATTATCACAATAAAGGATGATAGGTTTTGACTAGGGATGTTCAAAAAATCCGATGACCCGAAAAAACCAATCAACCCAACCTAACCCGCGCAGTTTGGGTTGGGTTAGGTTAGGTTTAAATAAATAAAAATTTTATGGGTTGAGTTGATTCAAAGGTTCACCTAATATAACCCAAACCAACCCGAACCAGCCCGAACTTATTATTACCTTTAAAATATTTTTTTTATTACTTATAACACAATTATTTTTATATATATTGATTTTAATTTTATTTAATTTCAATATTTTTTTAATAATCTATTCTTCAACAACTCTTAAAAGTAGTTTTTTTGCATTTTAGAAAGAAAATTTTCACTAAATTGAGTTGTTAATCTTAATTCAATATATGAAAATAATTAAATAAGTTTTTTTACATATTTACATTGTGCTTCTTTTTAGAACAAAATTTTAAACAAATGACTCGATTAACTCGAACCAACCCAACCCAAATATTTCATGGTTGGGTTGGGTTAGTTTTATTTTTTAATAAGGGTTATTTGGGTTGAAGAAATTTATAACCTGAACAATTGGGTTGGGTTCAAAAAGTCTTTCAACCCAACCCAATCCAACCCATGAACACCCCTAGTTTTGACATGTCTGGAACCACTTCTAGATCAATAAAAAATTTTCTAAGCCACACAACTTCTTTAGCATCTTCACAAGCCGCTACGTACTCAGCCTCTATGGTGGAGTCAGTAATGCACCACTGGTTGGTGCTCCGCGAGACTATTGTTCCTTTGTTAAGAGTGAACACTGTTTCTGATGTGGATTTCTTAGAATCCCTATCAGTTTGAAAATTAGAGTTTGTATATCCTGTAAGGATCAAATCCTTAAAACCATAGACGAGCATGTAGTCCCTCGTTCTCTGTAGATACTTGAGGATATTCTTAACGGCGGTCCAGCGATCAAATCCTAGATTAGACTGATATTTACTGATTATCCCCATTGCAGAGCAGATGTCAGGTTTAGTACATAACATCGCATATATCAAGCTGCCAATATTCAATGCATAGGAGATCCGTCTCGTTTCCTCAACCTCTTGAGGTGTCTTAGGACACTGTTCCTTAGACAATATAACTCCATGTCTGAAAGGGAGTAAACCCCTCTTGGTGTTCTGCATCGAGAATTTGACAAGTATTTTTTCAATGTACGACATCTGAGACAGAGCTAAAGTTTTGTTCTTTCGATTTATAAAGATTTGAAGCCCAGAACAAACTGCACCTCTCCCAAATCTTTCATTTGGAATTGGGTTGCTAGCTCCCAAATCTTTCATTTGGAATTGGGTTGCTAGCCAATTCTTAATTTCAGTTAGTAGACCTACATCATTCTCTATGTGTAGGATATCATCTACATACAATACTAGAAAGGCTACTAAACTGTTGATGATTCTCTTATAAACACAAGGCTCATCAACATTTTGATCAAAGTCGTAAGAAGATCGAGAAGCTTGCTTCAATCTATAGATGAACTAATTAAGCTTGCAAATATTTTGCTCTTGACCTTAGGTTATGAATCCCTTAGACTGCTCCAAATAAATGGTCTCCTCAAGATTATTATTCAAAAAGACAATTTTGACATCCATTTGTCAAATCTCATAGTTATAATATGAGGCAATGTACAGGGGGATCCAGATAGACTTCAATATGGCAACAGGTGAGAAAGTCTCCTCATAGTCAACTCCCTCAACTTGGGTATAACCCTTTGCCACAAGTCTAGCTTTGAAGATTTGCACCTTCTTATTAGCATCCCGTTTTCTCTTGTAGATCAATTTGCAACCTATAGGTTTAACACCATCATGTCGATCTACAAGATCCTAAAAAGAACAGAAGTACATAGATTCCAATTCAATATCCATAGCTTTGATCCACTCATCTTTGTCAACATCCTCCATTGTCTTTTTGTAAGATAATAGACCTTCAACATCTCCATCAGCTACCATAGCTAGGATTTCTGTTAAACCCATATAAGGATAGGCATGTTCACAACCCTCCCACTACGTCGAGATTCCCTCAACACTTCAGATGGACATGACCTACTAGATGAACCAACGTCAACAACTCTTGTTGAGGTGTTGGGTTCTTCAATAACTCTTGTTAAAGGTTCAGTAATTTCCTTAAAAAGTTCATTCAACATAATCTTACTGCGTGGCTTATGCTCTCTTATGTGGTCCTCTTATAAAAATGTAACGTTTGTCAACACAAACACTTTATTTTCTTTAGGATCGTAGAAGTATCCATCTCTCGTTCCTTTAGGGTAATCTACAAATAGGCATAATTTTGAATGAGGTTCCAATTTCTTAGGATTTTCCTCAAGCACTTGTGTTGGGCAACCCTAGATCCCGAAATGGCATAAACTAGCTTTACGACCATTTCATAATTCCAAAGGTGTTCTCGTAGCACTCTTGGATGAAACACAGTTCAAAATTAAAGTTGCAGTCTATACTGCATAACCCCAAAACGAGTCCGATAGGAAAGCATAACTCATCATAGACCGAACCATATCCAACAAGGTTCGATTTCTCTTTTCTGATACACCATTCTGTTGAGATGTACCAAGTGCTGAATGTTGAAATACAATTCCTTGTTCTATCAAATAATTCTGGAATTTAAGATCCAAAAACTCTCCACCTCAATCAGATCGAAATTTCTTAATTGTTTTATTTAATACATTTTCAACTTCAGTCTTAAACTCTTTGAACTTTTCAAAAACTTCAAACTTATGTTGCATTAAACAAACATACCCATATCTTGAATAATCATTATAAAAGTGATGAAATATTCAAACCCTCCTCTTACTCTAACATTCATCAGACCATAAAGGTCTAAATGTACAAACTCTAAGGGTTCTTTGGCCCTATGACCTTTTCTAGCAAAAGATCTTTTAGTCATTTTGCCTTTAAGGCATGACTCACACACAGGTAAAGAATTTTCTTCTAACTCACTTAGAAGTCTATTCTTAATCAATCTCTCAATATTATTGAGATTGATGTGTCCTAACCTTAGGTGCCAAAGACAAGCATTTTTTTAAGGAGAAATTTTAAGTCTTTTATTTTGAGTTACCACAGTTTTAAACATTGAAATATACATAATAGTGTTGTTCAATCAAACACTTTATAGAAATGAAGTTCCTCTTTAGTTTAGGAACAACAAA